>NW_027315846.1:3568662-3681162 GCF_026437365.1 Eucyclogobius newberryi
CTATAAAGGCTAAAATGGTTAAAAATAAGCAGAAGGCGCCGTGGAGAAATGAGGATTCGGTCAGGGCACAGAAAAGGGAGTGCCGCAGGGCCGAACGGAAATGGCGCAAGTCAAAGCTCCAGGTTCAAAAAGAGATTTACAAAGAAAAGCTGAACATGTACAACCTAATCTTATGTAGAACTAGGGAAAGATATTTTTCTGAAATAATTGGAAGCTGCAGTAACAACTCGCGTGTCCTGTTTGCCACAGTAAACAGATTAACAAACCCTCCAGCTCAGCTGCCGTTAGAACTCATTTCCACATCCAAGTGTAATGAGTTTGCATTATTCTTTAATGACAAAGTTCAGGGCATTAAAAATGCTATAAATCCCACAATGCAAAAAAATACCCTAAAACCACCAAGACACTTAGAGCAAACTCACTTTGCACCAGTAACTGACAAAACTGTCCATGAGATCATCACCAGTCTGAGTTCATCTACATGCTGCCTTGATGTGTTACCCACCAGATTTCTAAAGTCTGTGCTGAACAGTTTGTTAGCACCATTCACTCACATAATTAACATGTCGCTTCAATCTGGAACATTCCCAATGTCTTTGAAAACTGCGGTCATAAAGCCTCTCCTAAAGAAGAGCAGTCTTGATGCCGCAGTACTGAGTCATTACCGGCCCATCTCTAATCTGCCATTTTTGGGCAAAGTCCTTGAAAAGGTTGTTTACCAACAGCTCACAGATTTCCTCTTAATAAACAACTCATTTGATGTTTTTCAGTCAGGTTTTAGACCTCATCACAGCACTGAGACTGCTCTTGTCAAGGTGACAAATGACATCCGCCTGAACACTGACACGGGCAAAGCCTCAGTCTTAATTCTGTTAGATCTGAGTGCTGCTTTTGACACTGTCGATCATGGGATCCTCTTACAGAGACTAGAGGACTGGGTGGGCATCACTGGCACTGCCCTAAACTGGTTAAGGTCCTATCTGGAAGACAGGAAGTACTTTGTTGAAATTGGTAGCTGTGTCTCAGACCACATGACCCTGACCTGTGGAGTGCCCCAAGGGTCAGTCCTGGGTCCCCTTCTGTTCAACCTCTACATGCTGCCGTTGGGTCAGTTGATACGCAGTGAAAATGTGTCCTATCACAATTATGCAGACGACACTCAGATCTATGTTTCACTGTCGGCAGGTGAATATGGACCAGTAGATTCACTCTGTCACTGCATCCAACAGATCAGTGTGTGGATGCAAAACAACTTTCTCCAGCTGAACTCAGACAAGACTGAAATAATCGTTTTTGGCCCACAGAAACAAAGAGAAAGTGTTAGCGGTCACCTCCAGAGTCTCGCTCTAAAACCTACAAACCAAATTAGAAATCTGGGGGTAATAATGGACTCAGACTTGAACTTTAATAGCCACGTCAAATCAATAACATCAGCAGCTTTTTACCATCTAAAAAACATTGCCAAAATCAAAAATATAGTGTCAAAACCAGATTTAGAGAGACTTATCCATGCGTTTGTCTCCAGTAGATTAGACTACTGTAACGGCCTGCTCACTGGTCTCTCCAAACGAGTGGTAAAACAGCTGCAGTACATCCAGAACGCTGCTGCTCGGGTCCTGACCAGAACCAGGAAGTATGATCACATTAGTCCTGTTCTCAGGTCTCTGCACAGGCTCCTGTGGCTCAGAGAATAGACTTTAAAGCAGCTCTGCTTGTGTACAAGTCTCTCCATGGCCTAGCACCAAAGTACATCTTGGATATGTTAGTGCCATATGAACCATCTCGGACTCTGAGGACCTCAGGGACCGGCCTCCTGCTGGTGCCCAGAGTCAGGACTAAACATGGACCGGCCTCCTGCTGGTGCCAGAGTCAGGACTAAACATGGACCGGCCTCCTGCTGGTGCCCAGAGTCAGGACAAAACATGGACCGGCCTCCTGCTGGTGCCAGAGTCAGGACAAAACATGGGGAATCTGCGTTTCAGTTTTATGCAGCTAAAATCTGGAACAGTCTTCCTGAAGATGTGAGACAGGCTTCAACTCTGACAATGTTCAAATCTAAGCTAAAAACAGTTTTGTTTAGCTGCGCATATGACTGAAAGGATTTTTTCTTTGCACTCTTCTCTTTTGTTTGTGATTTTATTAGTTTAGAAAATCAGTTGGATTGATAATTTTTAATTTAGTTAATTTTATTGTATTTCTGTTTCTGTAATTTCTTTGTGATTTGAATGCATTTTTCCTGCTGTGAAGCACTTTGAATTGCCTTGTGTATGAAATGTGCTCTACAAATAAACTTGCCTTGCCTAATCGGCCGTAGTCACAGGTTTATCTGATTCTTTCCACATCTACAAACACAAAGCGTCACTGCATCGCTCAGAGAATATGCAAATTGTTCTTTAAAATGACTCAATTCAATTCGAATAATATAATGAAATATCGATCCAAAACGCTACTAAAATTCCATCAAAAAGTAACAAGTAACTCGTGCAGCGAGTAGTATATGCGTGTTATTTTGATACTTTTGTAGTTTTAGACCATGTAATTGTACTTTTACACAAGTACATATTTGCACTTAACCTGTTTTTATGTAAACACATCGGGGGAGGAAGAAAAATTCGACTTGTGTGCACAATCCTTTGGCAGTTTTATCTTGCGAGATCATGTTCCGTCCCGGTGCTGAGTGACAGGCACAGAATGGCCGACACGTGTCAATCATACGGCAGGAGTAAAGGGGGCAGGGCCAATAACAGCAGTGTAAAATGTGCACAAAACCTTCTATAACTTTTCAAATACCGTAATACTCATGTTTGCTGTTTATTAGATTAATTGGCTCTATATTTTCATGGAATATTGTGACATAGCAACAGACTATAAAACAAAAGTAATAATACATAAGTCACATTTGCCTCTGGGGACCGGAAACAGATGGCCCGCGGCCCGGTTTTGGCCCGGTGTCTCTTATGACATGGCCCAAACAGCACCCAAACGATCAGAAACCCACTAAGAGTTCATGCAAAAACCATTACTTCATAAATACACAGAAAAGCACAAGGAAAAGGCATCTTCATAATGTTGTTGTTGTTGTTGTTGTGTTGTTTTTAATGGCGATTGGCAGCCAACTGAAAATGTGCATTTACCGCCACCTACTGTAGTTGTACGTCTTCAAAGTATAATTTTTACGCTATTCTTTGGACTTTATTATTTAGGCTTGAGACATTAAAAAAGGCAGATTAAACATAAAAATCCATCAAAACGTTCGTGCTTTCTCATCGCGGCTACGTACAATCCCAAATAAAACAGTCAAACCTTGGACCTTTGCGGGCGATGCTCCAACTACTCGGCTGTGATATTATTTCGTTAAAATCACGCAATCATTCTAGCTAAACGACATTTACATCATTTACAGCACTTTGAACTACATTATTTAGAAGCAGATGGAGCGATAACGTGGGCTTCACTCACTTGACTGGCGGGGAAGGCATCCTTGACGTTGAAGTAGAACCCAAAGTAGATCATGTTGAAAATCCCATGGCGGCCCAGCGTGGACGTGAGCCCCCGGTTGAGCCCGTTCAGCCCAAACCCTCCGGCGTTGATGACCTTCCTCGCCTGAGCGAAGGAGGACGGTTGCTGCCGGGAAAACGAGTTCAAAGGACATGTCAGCAGAAATAAATGTAGTCCGAGCGCAGTGTATTGACGGCGAAAGGAAACGCACCTCTTTGAAGGCGTCTCTGTTGGCCTGCAGGCTGACTTTGACCACCTCGAACGGGTTGACCACCACAGCCTCGGTCAGACCAGAGCCCAGTCCAGCCACGGTCAAAGCCTTAACCGAGGACAAGAGATTAGTATTCGTTTTTGACCTTTCGACCAACTTTGGACCAGCTTTGGACCAGCTTTGGACCAACTTTGGACCAACTTTGGACCAGCTTTGGACCAACTTTGGACCAGCTTTGGACCAACTTTGGACCAACTTTGGACCAGCTTTGGACCAACTTTGGACCAACTTTGGACCAGCTTTGGACCAACTTTGGACCAACTTTGGACCAGCTTTGGACCAACTTTGGACCAGCTTTGGACCAACTTTGGACCAACTTTGGACCAGCTTTCGACCAACTTTGGACCAGCTTTCGACCAACTTTGGACCAGCGTTGGACCAACTTTGTTTCTTTGTCTTGTAGTGAGTCCATTTTCTCTCTGGCCTTGATCTGTTTTCTTGAGGGTGTTTTAAAGTTTAGAAAAATATTAAGAAAAGATTTTCCTGGGTTTCTTAATTCTGCAAAAGTAAAACAATGTAGTATTAAGCTTTTTCCATGCTATCGGTTTTTGCCAGACACGAGACAAAAATGCCACTTGCCGCCATATTGGATCTAGTGGCCAATATAAAAATATGTAAATTATAAAGGGAACACGCGTCAATGGCCCAAATTATCAGTATTAAATCGGTTTTAGGTGATTTTGAGCTTTCCTTTCTAACATTTATAACCTTCTGCCTGTTTTAAGTCGGTGAAAAGCCATGAGAAATCTGTTGGGTGGATCCAGTGTGGTCCTGACTGCCCTGTGTGGCACTGTATGACTGTTATTATAGAAGATATACCAAGACCCTGACCAAGACCCTGGCCAAGACCCTGATCAAGACCCTGACCAAGACCCTGGCCAAGACCCTGATCAAGACCCTGACCAAGACCCTGGTCAAGACCCTGATCAAGACCCTGATCAAGACCCTGACCAAGACCCTGGTCAAGACCCTGGTCAAGACCCTGACCAAGACCCTGATCAAGACCCTGGTCAAGACCCTGGTCAAGACCCTGGTCAAGACCCTGATCAAGACCCTGGTCAAGACCCTGGTCAAGACCCTGGCCAAGACCCTGACCAAGACCCTGACCAAGACACTAAGCCTGACCAAAACCCCGGCCAAGACCCTGATCAAGACCCTGGTCAAGACCCTGGCCAAGACCCTGATCAAGACCCTGGTCAAGACCCCGACCAAAATAATGACCAAGACCCTAAGCCTGACCAAGACCCCGGCCAAGACCCTGGCCAAGACCCTGACCAGGACCCTGACCAGGACCCTGAGTAAGACCCTGGCCAAGACCCTGACCAAGACCCTGACCAGGACCCTGGGCAAGACCCTGGCCAAGTCCCTGACCAAGACCCTAAGCCTGACCAAGACCCTGGCCAAAACCCCGACCAAGACCCTGACCAAGATAATGACCAAGACCCTGGTAAAGACCCTATGGGGACAATACAGCTTTCTCTCCTTTTTCCTGTTTGAAAATAGAAGCTTTGCAAACTTTTAGTTATGTCATACTTTTATCATACAATGTTTTACCTAAGAAATATCAACCAAGCACAGAATAAACTGAACCGGTTTGAGAGAATTGAATGTACAGTAAAGAAAAAGTGACAGTGTGAAACGCGGTGAACGTGTCCAGGCCGAGAGCGGTAGTTCCACTTTCACAAACCCGTTCTCCGAGTTCTTTTGTGCTCGCGCTCGCCAATGGACTTTTGACACAAGATAAACGAGGACTCGAGTCTGAGCAACACCTGCGTCTGTTATGACTCCTGCACAAGTGAGACCACAAACAGGACTCAAGAGGAAGAAGATGGAGTCAAATGTCACTCTGTCTGCAGCTGTCGAACATACGTCATTTTAGTAACTTATGTGACAATATCGGCAATAATATCATCTCTTATCCGTGAGTTTCTGTTT
Source organism: Eucyclogobius newberryi (assembly GCF_026437365.1). Classification (NCBI taxonomy): domain Eukaryota; kingdom Metazoa; phylum Chordata; class Actinopteri; order Gobiiformes; family Gobiidae; genus Eucyclogobius; species Eucyclogobius newberryi. The sequence goes on from NW_027315846.1 coordinate 3,574,367, forward strand.
CCTGGTTTAAAGGTGCCATTTTGAGGACTTCTGCCCTTTCAAAAGAGACAGCATTTTAGTTTGTTGTCAGTTGCCATGGCAGCGGTCATCATTATTCATCAAATTATCAAACCATTGGATAGTTCCCTGTTGCGCCTTTAAGTAATTGTGCAATTTTTTTTAAAATTACACCTATTGTAACATGTTTTTACAATAAAACTAAATCTTTTTCTGACCTTAAGAAGCATAAAATCTCTTCTAGTTCACTCTAAACCGTTTGCAGTACATTCTCTCATATTCTGAGCGCCCCATTAGTCACGGCCATGATTTTAAAAGCGATTTTCACAAATTTCGGAGGCCAGAACAATGACATAACCGTTACCTAAAGTAATTAAATAGTTCAATATATTTGGATAAAGGACAGACGCCGATCACTAAATCAAGAATATACGATTTAATAAACTGAAATAAACCGCTGAATTATTTTGAATACATTCTTTAAGTGTTCATATAAAACGTCATTCATTTAATCAAAGTTATCAGTAACAATCTTCGCAGCGGACAAACGTGGAGCTGGATCAGTGCATATTTCATAAACTGTGACATGCATCGCACGGCTCTGTTTTGTTTGGGCCTCACGCAGCTTTTAGATTATGTAAAGGAAGAGCCATCAAACCTAACAGAGCGTGTCTACTTTCACGACTCCTGCCATCGGGGCCCCGGCAACGCTTAGAGGAAGTGTAACGCGAGTATCCAGTCAGGAAAGACTTGTACCTAATATTAAAGATGCAGCAACAAATGCATATCCACTCGTTTAAAGCGCCCCCTACAGGTCGCGAACTCTGCAGGCCGTAAACCCTACAGGTCGTGAACTCTGCAGGTCGTGAACCCTACAGGTCGTGAACTCTGCAGGTCGTGAACCCTACAGGTCGTGAACTCTGCAGGTCGTGAACCCTACAGGTCGTGACCTCTGCAGGTCGGACGAACCGTTGAACTAAAATGCAGTTAAGATAAATATATTTAAAATTTTGCTAAAACACATAAAATGTCATCACAGAATAGCACATTTTTTGGGTTTATAATTTCACTTCCTGTTTGTAATTGATGACGTCACACTAGGTTTTTCCTGTTTAACCCCCTGAAGAAGACATGACGTGACCTCCTGAAGAAGACATGATGTGACCTCCTGAAGAAGACATGATGTGACCCCCTGAAGAAGACATGACGTGACCTCCTGAAGAAGACATGATGTGACCTCCTGAAGAAGACATGACGTGACCCCCTGAAGAAGACATGATGTGACCCCCTGAAGAAGACATGACGTGACCCCTGAAGAAGACATGATGTGACCCCTGAAGAAGACATGACGTGACCCCCTGAAGAAGACATGATGTGACCCCCTGAAGAAGACATGACGTGACCCCCTGAAGAAGACATGATGTGACCCCCTGAAGAAGACATGATGTGACCCCCTGAAGAAGACATGATGTGACCCCCTGAAGAAGACATGACGTGACCCCCTGAAGAAGACATGACGTGACCTCCTGAAGAAGACATGACGTGACCTCCTGAAGAAGACATGATGTGACCCCCTGAAGAAGACATGATGTGACCCCTGAAGAAGACATGATGTGACCCCCTGAAGAAGACATGACGTGACCTCCTGAAGAAGACATGATGTGACCCCCTGAAGAAGACATGACGTGACCCCTGAAGAAGACATGACGTGACCTCCTGAAGAAGACATGATGTGACCCCTGAAGAAGACATGATGTGACCCCTGAAGAAGACATGACGTGACCCCCTGAAGAAGACATGACGTGACCTCCTGAAGAAGACATGACGTGACCTCCTGAAGAAGACATGATGTGACCCCCTGAAGAAGACATGATGTGACCCCCTGAAGAAGACATGATGTGACCCCTGAAGAAGACATGATGTGACCCCTGAAGAAGACATGATGTGACCCCCTGAAGAAGACATGATGTGACCTCCTGAAGAAGACATGATGTGACCCCCTGAAGAAGACATGATGTGACCTCCTGAAGAAGACATGATGTGACCTCCTGAAGAAGACATGATGTGACCCCCTGAAGAAGACATAACGTGACCCCCTGAAGAAGACATGATGTGACCCCCTGAAGAAGACATGACGTGACCCCCTGAAGAAGACATGATGTGACCCCCTGAAGAAGACATGATGTGACCCCCTGAAGAAGACATGATGTGACCCCTGAAGAAGACATGATGTGACCTCCTGAAGAAGACATGACGTGACCCCCTGAAGAAGACATGATGTGACCCCCTGAAGAAGACATGATGTGACATCCTGAAGAAGACATGATGTGACCCCCTGAAGAAGACATGACGTGACCCCTGAAGAAGACATGATGTGACCTCCTGAAGAAGACATGACGTGACCTCCTGAAGAAGACATGACGTGACCCCCTGAAGAAGACATGATGTGACCCCTGAAGAAGACATGATGTGACCTCCTGAAGAAGACATGACGTGACCCCCTGAAGAAGACATGATGTGACCCCCTGAAGAAGACATGATGTGACCTCCTGAAGAAGACATGATGTGACCCCCTGAAGAAGACATGACGTGACCCCTGAAGAAGACATGATGTGACCTCCTGAAGAAGACATGACGTGACCTCCTGAAGAAGACATGACGTGACCTCCTGAAGAAGACATGACGTGACCTCCTGAAGAAGACATGATGTGACCCCCTGAAGAAGACATGATGTGACCCCCTGAAGAAGACATGATGTGACCTCCTGAAGAAGACATGACGTGACCCCCTGAAGAAGACATGACGTGACCCCCTGAAGAAGACATGACGTGACCCCCTGAAGAAGACATGACGTGACCTCCTGAAGAAGACATGATGTGACCCCCTGAAGAAGACATGACGTGACCCCTGAAGAAGACATGACGTGACCCCTGAAGAAGACATGATGTGACCCCCTGAAGAAGACATGATGTGACCTCCTGAAGAAGACATGATGTGACCCCCTGAAGAAGACATGACGTGACCTCCTGAAGAAGACATGATGTGACCTCCTGAAGAAGACATGACGTGACCTCCTGAAGAAGACATGACGTGACCTCCTGAAGAAGACATGACGTGACCTCCTGAAGAAGACATGATGTGACCCCCTGAAGAAGACATGATGTGACCCCCTGAAGAAGACATGATGTGACCTCCTGAAGAAGACATGACGTGACCCCCTGAAGAAGACATGACGTGACCCCCTGAAGAAGACATGACGTGACCCCCTGAAGAAGACATGACGTGACCTCCTGAAGAAGACATGATGTGACCCCCTGAAGAAGACATGACGTGACCCCTGAAGAAGACATGACGTGACCCCTGAAGAAGACATGATGTGACCCCCTGAAGAAGACATGATGTGACCTCCTGAAGAAGACATGATGTGACCCCCTGAAGAAGACATGACGTGACCCCCTGAAGAAGACATGACGTGACCCCCTGAAGAAGACATGACGTGACCTCCTGAAGAAGACATGATGTGACCCCCTGAAGAAGACATGACGTGACCCCTGAAGAAGACATGACGTGACCCCTGAAGAAGACATGATGTGACCCCCTGAAGAAGACATGATGTGACCTCCTGAAGAAGACATGATGTGACCCCCTGAAGAAGACATGACGTGACCTCCTGAAGAAGACATGATGTGACCTCCTGAAGAAGACATGATGTGACCCCTGAAGAAGACATGATGTGACCCCCTGAAGAAGACATGATGTGACCCCCTGAAGAAGACATGACGTGACCTCCTGAAGAAGACATGATGTGACCCCTGAAGAAGACATGATGTGACCTCCTGAAGAAGACATGATGTGACCTCCTGAAGAAGACATGACGTGACCCCTGAAGAAGACATGATGTGACCTCCTGAAGAAGACATGATGTGACCCCTGAAGAAGACATGATGTGACCCCTGAAGAAGACATGACGTGACCCCTGAAGAAGACATGATGTGACCTCCTGAAGAAGACATGATGTGACCTCCTGAAGAAGACATGACGTGACCTCCTGAAGAAGACATGATGTGACCTCCTGAAGAAGACATGACGTGACCCCTGAAGAAGACATGATGTGACCCCCTGAAGAAGACATGATGTGACCCCCTGAAGAAGACATGATGTGACCCCCTGAAGAAGACATGACGTGACCCCTGAAGAAGACATGACGTGACCCCGTGAAGAAGACATGATGTGACCCCCTGAAGAAGACATGACGTGACCTCCTGAAGAAGACATGATGTGACCTCCTGAAGAAGACATGATGTGACCCCCTGAAGAAGACATGACGTGACCCCCTGAAGAAGACATGACGTGACCCCCTGAAGAAGACATGATGTGACCCCCTGAAGAAGACATGATGTGACCTCCTGAAGAAGACATGATGTGACCCCTGAAGAAGACATGATGTGACCCCCTGAAGAAGACATGATGTGACCCCTGAAGAAGACATGATGTGACCCCCTGAAGAAGACATGACGTGACCCCTGAAGAAGACATGATGTGACCTCCTGAAGAAGACATGACGTGACCTCCTGAAGAAGACATGACGTGACCCCCTGAAGAAGACATGATGTGACCCCTGAAGAAGACATGATGTGACCTCCTGAAGAAGACATGACGTGACCCCCTGAAGAAGACATGATGTGACCCCCTGAAGAAGACATGATGTGACCTCCTGAAGAAGACATGATGTGACCCCCTGAAGAAGACATGACGTGACCCCTGAAGAAGACATGATGTGACCTCCTGAAGAAGACATGACGTGACCTCCTGAAGAAGACATGACGTGACCTCCTGAAGAAGACATGACGTGACCTCCTGAAGAAGACATGATGTGACCCCCTGAAGAAGACATGATGTGACCCCCTGAAGAAGACATGATGTGACCTCCTGAAGAAGACATGACGTGACCCCCTGAAGAAGACATGACGTGACCCCCTGAAGAAGACATGACGTGACCCCCTGAAGAAGACATGACGTGACCTCCTGAAGAAGACATGATGTGACCCCCTGAAGAAGACATGACGTGACCCCTGAAGAAGACATGACGTGACCCCTGAAGAAGACATGATGTGACCCCCTGAAGAAGACATGATGTGACCTCCTGAAGAAGACATGATGTGACCCCCTGAAGAAGACATGACGTGACCTCCTGAAGAAGACATGATGTGACCTCCTGAAGAAGACATGACGTGACCTCCTGAAGAAGACATGACGTGACCTCCTGAAGAAGACATGACGTGACCTCCTGAAGAAGACATGATGTGACCCCCTGAAGAAGACATGATGTGACCCCCTGAAGAAGACATGATGTGACCTCCTGAAGAAGACATGACGTGACCCCCTGAAGAAGACATGACGTGACCCCCTGAAGAAGACATGACGTGACCCCCTGAAGAAGACATGACGTGACCTCCTGAAGAAGACATGATGTGACCCCCTGAAGAAGACATGACGTGACCCCTGAAGAAGACATGACGTGACCCCTGAAGAAGACATGATGTGACCCCCTGAAGAAGACATGATGTGACCTCCTGAAGAAGACATGATGTGACCCCCTGAAGAAGACATGACGTGACCCCCTGAAGAAGACATGACGTGACCCCCTGAAGAAGACATGACGTGACCTCCTGAAGAAGACATGATGTGACCCCCTGAAGAAGACATGACGTGACCCCTGAAGAAGACATGACGTGACCCCTGAAGAAGACATGATGTGACCCCCTGAAGAAGACATGATGTGACCCCTGAAGAAGACATGATGTGACCCCCTGAAGAAGACATGACGTGACCTCCTGAAGAAGACATGATGTGACCTCCTGAAGAAGACATGATGTGACCCCTGAAGAAGACATGATGTGACCCCCTGAAGAAGACATGATGTGACCCCCTGAAGAAGACATGATGTGACCCCTGAAGAAGACATGATGTGACCCCCTGAAGAAGACATGATGTGACCCCCTGAAGAAGACATGATGTGACCCCCTGAAGAAGACATGACGTGACCTCCTGAAGAAGACATGATGTGACCTCCTGAAGAAGACATGATGTGACCCCTGAAGAAGACATGATGTGACCCCCTGAAGAAGACATGATGTGACCCCCTGAAGAAGACATGACGTGACCTCCTGAAGAAGACATGATGTGACCCCTGAAGAAGACATGATGTGACCTCCTGAAGAAGACATGATGTGACCTCCTGAAGAAGACATGACGTGACCCCTGAAGAAGACATGATGTGACCTCCTGAAGAAGACATGATGTGACCCCTGAAGAAGAAATGATGTGACCCCTGAAGAAGACATGACGTGACCCCTGAAGAAGACATGATGTGACCTCCTGAAGAAGACATGATGTGACCTCCTGAAGAAGACATGACGTGACCTCCTGAAGAAGACATGATGTGACCTCCTGAAGAAGACATGACGTGACCCCTGAAGAAGACATGATGTGACCCCCTGAAGAAGACATGATGTGACCCCCTGAAGAAGACATGATGTGACCCCCTGAAGAAGACATGACGTGACCCCTGAAGAAGACATGACGTGACCCCGTGAAGAAGACATGATGTGACCCCCTGAAGAAGACATGACGTGACCTCCTGAAGAAGACATGATGTGACCTCCTGAAGAAGACATGATGTGACCCCCTGAAGAAGACATGACGTGACCCCCTGAAGAAGACATGACGTGACCCCCTGAAGAAGACATGATGTGACCCCCTGAAGAAGACATGATGTGACCTCCTGAAGAAGACATGATGTGACCCCTGAAGAAGACATGATGTGACCCCCTGAAGAAGACATGATGTGACCCCTGAAGAAGACATGATGTGACCCCCTGAAGAAGACATGACGTGACCCCTGAAGAAGACATGATGTGACCTCCTGAAGAAGACATGACGTGACCTCCTGAAGAAGACATGATGTGACCTCCTGAAGAAGACATGATGTGACCCCCTGAAGAAGACATGATGTGACCCCTGAAGAAGACATGATGTGACCTCCTGAAGAAGACATGATGTGACCCCTGAAGAAGACATGATGTGACCCCCTGAAGAAGACATGATGTGACCTCCTGAAGAAGACATGACGTGACCCCCTGAAGAAGACATGACGTGACCCCCTGAAGAAGACATGACGTGACCCCCTGAAGAAGACATGATGTGACCCCTGAAGAAGACATGATGTGACCCCCTGAAGAAGACATGATGTGACCTCCTGAAGAAGACATGACGTGACCCCCTGAAGAAGACATGATGTGACCCCCTGAAGAAGACATGATGTGACCTCCTGAAGAAGACATGATGTGACCCCCTGAAGAAGACATGACGTGACCTCCTGAAGAAGACATGACGTGACCCCTGAAGAAGACATGATGTGACCCCCTGAAGAAGACATGATGTGACCCCCTGAAGAAGACATGACGTGACCCCTGAAGAAGACATGATGTGACCCCCTGAAGAAGACATGATGTGACCTCCTGAAGAAGACATGATGTGACCCCTGAAGAAGACATGATGTGACCCCCTGAAGAAGACATGATGTGACCTCCTGAAGAAGACATGATGTGACCCCCTGAAGAAGACATGATGTGACCCCTGAAGAAGACATGATGTGACCCCCTGAAGAAGACATGACGTGACCCCTGAAGAAGACATGATGTGACCTCCTGAAGAAGACATGACGTGACCCCTGAAGAAGACATGATGTGACCCCCTGAAGAAGACATGAGTGAGGACTCTAAACTAACACTAACTAAAAACTTGTCGAAACCTGTCGAGTTTGGGAATTGAATCCAGGACTTTCTTGCGGCGAGAGTCTAAACTTCTGTTACCATGACGACCATTTGTCTTTGGAGAAAAAAGATTTATAGATAGTAATAATATAAAGAATAAAACATATTTCTTTATACACATAGAAGGGGGTAATATGTACTTTAGAGGAAAACTATCTGCAGGTATTTAAATATTTGTATTGTACATGTGATTGCTTTTGTTGCACAGTGTTTATTAGTACTACGATTTAAAAATGTTACTTATAAATACAAAAGGTTAAATATATTGACACAAATTATAATAAGTAATAGTGTTGTATACCTAAGTAATAATCAAATATATGTCAGAAGGACAAAATCTCGCAACTTTTAGTTTTGTTTTCCATAAAACATGATATATTGAGTTGATTGACATGTTTAACCTAAACAGTTGCCGTCTTGACAACTTAATCATGCCTAACTATTCAAATATTGATTGCGCAAGCCTCACTTTAAGTAAACGCTGATGTCTTCTCGTCATTAGCATCAGACCAAACTCTCCCGGACCACAATCCCTAATAAAATTGACACTCTGCGCAGGTACATGTGATTTGCGGTGCGGCAGCGTGCGGTGCGTAATTTACCTTTTTCCACATAAAATCCAGCTGAATCCCTTTAATTTGAGCTAATATTAGAGGAAGCATGCACACTTGAATGCCTTTTCTGGCCCTGGCATGTTTGGCCGGCGGTTTTCGGGGTTTTGTACAGAGCGCCGTTTGTTTGGGGCCCCGGCTCGCGTCATGGGGACACGTCAGGGTTGTCTCCTCGGCCCATTACTCTTCTGCGCTCTTTATCCCATCCTCTCAGACGGGCCCGCCGATGTTTACACAGCCAGAGTCCAGCTTTAATTCAGTATTTGTGCTATTACGCCGCGTGTCCTCGTTAATCAGAGTGAAGGCATTCAGCTGGTCGGGTTTGACGGGGGGGGGGGGGTGTGTGTGGGTGTGTGTGTGTAGGTGTGTGTGTGTGTGTGTGTAGGTGTGTGTGTGTGTGTGTAGGTGTGTGTGTGTAGGTGTGTATGTGTGTGTGTGTGTATGTGTGTGTGTGTGTGTGTGGGTGTGTGTGTATGTGTGTGTGTGTGTGTATGTGTGTGTGTGTGTGTGTAGGTGTGTGTGTGTGTGTGTGTGTGTAGGTGTGTGTGTGTGTGTGTGTGTGTAGGTGTGTGTGTGTGTGGGTGTGTGTGTATGTGTGTGTGTGGGTGTGTGTGTATGTGTGTGTGTGTGTGTATGTGTGTGTGTGTGTGTGTGTGTGGGTGTGTGTGTATGTGTGTGTGTGTGTGTATGTGTGTGTGTGTGTGTGTAGGTGTGTGTGTGTGTGTGTGTAGGTGTGTGTGTGTGTGTAGGTGTGTGTGTGTGTGTGTGTGTGTAGGTGTGTATGTGTGTGTAGGTGTGTGTGTGTATGTGTATGTGTGTGTGTGTGTGTAGGTGTGTATGTGTGTGTAGGTGTGTGTGTGTATGTGTGTGTGTGTGTGTATGTGTGTGTGTGTGTGTGTAGGTGTGTGTGTGTGTGTGTGTGTGTAGGTGTGTGTGTGTGTGTAGGTGTGTGTGTGTGTGTGTGTGTGTGTAGGTGTGTATGTGTGTGTAGGTGTGTGTGTGTGTGTGTGTATGTGTGTGTGTGTGTGTGTGTGTAGGTGTGTGTGTGTGTGTGTGTGTGTGTAGGTGTGTGTGTGTGTGTGTGTGTGTGTAGGTGTGTGTGTGTAGGTGTGTATGTGTGTGTGTGTAGGTGTGTGTGTGTGTGTGTGTATGTGTGTGTGTGTAGGTGTGTGTGTGTGTATGTGTGTGTGTGTGTGTGTGTGTAGGTGTGTGTGTGTGTGTGTAGGTGTGTGTGTGTGTAGGTGTGTGTGTGTGGGTGTGTGTGTGTATGTGTGTGTGTGTGTGTGTGTGTAGGTGTGTGTGTGTGTGTGTGTGTGTGTAGGTGTGTGTGTGTGTGTGTGTGTAGGTGTGTGTGTGTATGTGTGTGTGTGTGTGTGTAGGTGTGTGTGTGTGTGTGTGTAGGTGTGTGTGTGTAGGTGTGTGTGTGTGTAGGTGTGTGTGTGTGGGTGTGTGTGTGTATGTGTGTGTGTGTGTGTGTGTGTGTGTAGGTGTGTGTGTGTGTGTGTGTGTGTGTGTAGGTGTGTGTGTGTGTGTGTGTGTAGGTGTGTGTGTGTGTGTGTGTAGGTGTGTGTGTGTGTGTGTGCTGCTAATGAAAAGCGGTGATTAGGAGAGCGAGTCGGACCACACTCACGGAGATCAGAGGGCATCAAAGCATCGTTTGTGAAAGGTTCGGACGGCATGTCGCGAGTGGCTCGTCATCGTGGCTTTTTCCCTGTTCTTTTCAAATAAACGTGCCTTGGGGTCTTTCAGAGTGCTAAAAAAACACTCCAATAATTAAGATATTATATTATTTGAATGGTTGAACGGTATCCTGGACGTGTGTAATTAGCGGCATGTTTGATATGGAGGGTTTTCAATCACTTAGCAGCGAGTGCGCTAAGACTGGAGAGACCCCGGAGCCAGGTTTATCTCTCAAAAAGGCGGAGTGAATGATTATGGGGGTGTCAGCCGGGGCCGATCCATCAAACACATTTAGGTCAAAGTCTCGTTAAAAGTCACTGTCGAGTGTGTGAAGCTTTTGGTGCTTTATTTTTGATAATGATTAGTGCAAAACTGGTTTCTGAGCTAAAGGCTAACGAGAGATTTTAGAACACTACACATACTTTTTTACATGTTTGTGATTTACAGCCATAATCGAGTTGTTGTATTGGTTTAGCAGTTTATTGAACAATCTTCTGCCAAATGTCCAAATAAAATAAGATAAAAATGACAATAGAAAAATACAATAAATTAAATAAAAATAGATAAAATGAATTAAAATGAAATAAATAAATACAATGAAATAAATGGTTTAGCAGTTTATTGAACAATCTTCTGCCAAATGTTCAGACTCTTCAAGATAAAATAAATAAAATAAATAAAATAAATGAAATAAATGAAATAAATGAAATAAATGAAATAAATGAAATAAATGAAATAAACTAAACAAATAAACAAACAAACAAATACATAAATAAATAAATCAAACAATTGCCTTTTTAATGCGGGAAAACTTGCAGTTGAAAAAGTTGATCAAGCTAAATAAATAACCTTTAAGGAAGAGTAGTGCTGGCGCATGATTGATGGGACGAGTAAACATCCTTAGACCAGTGGCTTTAAAAACAAGTCCAGACTCCACAGGTAAAATCATCCATCTTTCTGACATCCTGCTGCTACCTGAACAGTGCATGAGTCGGGCGCACCCAAAACCAAACCATCTGTCTTCCTTAGCGGCCTGTCCCGACCTAACTGAGCCTATACATTCATAAAGGAGGCCGGGACAAACCGGTATATTCACGGGACAAACTGTAACTGGATTAGCACTTGCTTCCATAAACCTACAGCTCGGTCTTTATTATGTCGTTCACAATGTGCTTCAGATGACAGCTCGGGAGTTTATTTGCCATCGTGACAAAAGGCTGTTTTCTTAAGTTTAAATGCACAAATTCAACCAGGAATGCTGTATTTATAACCTCTTTCCTTCCTTCTATCAGGCTGGGCATCGTTAAAGGTGCATCATTTGGTGGTCCAGCACTTCTCGATTGTTTCTTTGCCAGGAATGTTCTACAGTGAAGGATTTAATTTGTGTGGCCTCTCCACAGAGCTAACTTCCAGCGTCACCCATAGAAGTGAAATCTCTGCCCATGGCTCAGGCTTCATGCAGTTAAATCACATGCAAATGAATGGAGAAGCCGATCCCCATGTTAAAGCAAGGTACGGCACATGCTTATTTAATGATATTGATTGATTGATTGTCATTAATGAGCTCTTCTCACCAGTTCGTTGGCTCAGATGACAGTTTTACCTGCTAATTATTGTCTAAAATAATCTAAAACGACACACAATAGGGCTGGGAATCACAAGGTCCCTTACGATTTGATACACGATATACGGCTCACGATATACAATAATATCACGATTTTGCGATACATGCCACAATCGATATATTGCTCATGATATTCTAGAATATGTCACTGTTTTTTGAAGAACCCAGAACAATATTTTTCTTTGTTAAACCTCAACCTGCTCAATCTCCAAATGAAATACGGTCAAAATGTCACATGTTTCTTTTCATTAAAAAAGCAAAAAATAATAATAATTTGGGACATTATACCAAGAATGACTCACGGCGATATATCGATACAGCAGCCCACGATATCGATATTTCGGCACACCCCTACTCAACAGTGACATACTAGAAGTTGGCAAATGGCAATACATCAACATTTAGATATTGTGAATGTTGCTTTGAAGATACAGTTTACATGCTAACGCTACTCAGAGTTAGCATAACATTAACAGTAAAAAAAAGGCTACAAAAAATAATAAATCATGGTGAATAGGTCATATTTCTTGCACTTTGGCGATTCAATCTGATAATTAAACCTCGTTGGTGCCAGGCCAAACCCTCTTAAATTTGCATAACTTGTAGTCGTGTGGATGTGGACGTGCTGCGGAACATTCCAGGCAACGCAGCGCGATCTCAAAGCGGACACGCAAGTTATAAAGCTTTTAATTTAATCTGCAAACCAAATTAAATATTGTCATTTACATACAGCCATCAGCGCTATTGTGTCGACGCCCACACCGCGGCGGGGGCCTAACCTCGGGACCTCGGGGGGTAAATGGACTCAAATCCCTCAAACCACAGTCAAATCCTGCACGTGGAACAATGCGAGCAGCTATAAAGACCAGTAAAGTGTGTTTGTGTTTGCCTCAGCTCCTGTAAAAACGAGCCAATCAGAGCCTTTGTTGTTCGCCGGTGACTAAATCGAAGCCTGTACTTCCCCTTTAACTGACGGGAGGATACATCAAAATAAAACAAAGGGTGGAGAACAAAAGGAAGACATTGGTAAAGCCACAGCCACAGTCACATGAGCGGGAGGAGACAGGTTGTGCCGCAGGTAGCACTGTACGCAAGCTAGCTTTACTTCACTGTTCTGTTCTGTATTTGACCAGTACCTTCTTTATTTGACTAGTCTTTTCTGTATTTGACTAGTCTTTTCTGTATTTGACCAGTCCTTTCTGTATTTGACCAGTCCTTTATTTGACCAGTCCTTTCTGTATTTGACCAGTCCTTTCTGTATTTGACTAGTCTTTTCTGTATTTGACCAGTCCTTTCTGTATTTGACCAGTCCTTTATTTGACCAGTCCTTTCTGTATTTGACCAGTCCTTTCTGTATTTGACTAGTCTTTTCTGTATTTGACCAGTCCTTTCTGTATTTGACCAGTCCTTTATTTGACCAGTCCTTTCTGTATTTGACCAGTCCTTCGGCGTAAGTGAATGTCCTTCCCGCGCTCGACACCATGCTGTCGCGCTACGCTGTCGAGTCCACTGACGTATACGAGGCAAAGTAAAGACCCATCTCCAGATCTCGAGCTACAATCAAGAGACGGCTGTGCGTGTGCAAAGAGAACATCCACACAGAAAGGCCCTACTCAACGCAGAAAGGCCCTAACGTAACACAGAAAGACCCTACTCAATGCAGAAAGGCCCTAATGTAACACAGAAAGACCCTACTCAACGCAGAAAGGCCCTAACGTAACACAGAAAGACCCTACTCAACGCAGAAAGACCCTACGCAACGTAGAAAGGCCCTACTCAACGCAGAAAGGCCCTACGCAACGCAGAAAGGCCCTAATGCAACGCAGAAAGGCCCTACGCAACGCAGGAAGGCCCTAACGTAACGCAGAAAGGCCCTACGCAACGCAGAAAGGCCCTACGCAACACAGAAAGGCCCTAACGCAACGCAGAAAGGCCCTACGCAACGCAGAAAGGCCCTACGCAACACAGAAAGGCCCTAACGCAACGCAGAAAGGCCCTACGCAACACAGAAAGGCCCTAACGCAACGCAGAAAGGCCCTACGCAACGCAGAAAGGCCCTAACGCAACGCAGAAAGGCCCTACGCAACGCATAAAGGCCCTACGCAACGCAGGAAGGCCCTAACGTAACGCAGGAAGGCCCTACACAAAGAAGAAAGGCTCTACGCTCTACCTAATGTAACACATAAAGGCCCTAATGTAACACATAAAGGCCCTAACGTAACACAGAAAGGCCCTACGCAACACAAAAATGCCCTTGCATAACACAGAAAGGCCCCAACATAACACAGAAAGGCCCTATGCAACACAGAAAGGCCCTAACACAACACAGAAAGGCCCTACTCAATTGTGCCAATCCCAGTCGTTCCTCCTCAAGTTATTCTTTTAGCTTGGAATTGTGTCTTGCATCTCATTTGTTTTTACCTGGTTAAAACATGTCGTGTATAACCAAAGGTGTGACATGCAAATACATCCATCATATTTTGTTTTCACTGCAAGTGATTTAGGACAGTGCATGTGATGGGCCGTTGGCACAGCTGGACGTTCCCAGATGGTACGATAAAGATGAACAAACAATGTCATCACGTCACGAGGAACGTCTGTGTTTATGAAGACGGGTGTTTGTCTCACTGAGGTGGAACTGGGACCTCTGAGTCTGGAGCTAGCGGCGCCGCGCAAAGGGCCTATTCTCTGTTGTGGCTAACATAACATGAGGCGTCAGATTCTGTTTGAGTGTATATCATTCTTTACATACAGACAGTGTAAAGAAGGAGCGCTCCAGAGATGCCCTATCGCACTTGAAAACACGACCCAAACCTTTGCAGGTTTTTTGTCGCGATCAGAGCTTCTGTAACATCTATTTTGCTCAGTTTAGTCCAAAAACGTAGACTCGGTCTCCTTGATCGTTGATATGTTTAAACTCATTTCCACTAGGATTGTCAGAAGGATCAAAACTCAGATATTGAACATTGTTTCAAAGTATCAAACACAAAGAAGAGCAAATATGACTTTCCCTGTATTGTTTAGACTCGTCAGAACTAGTACAAGGCCACACGGGAGAAAGTACTACTACAATTATTTTCTTTTGAAAATTACACACACAAAAAAAAAAAAAGCTTTATTTTTATGCAACAAGAAGCACAAAAGTAGAAACACTTTGACCGCAGTTTACCGTATTTTCCGGACTATAAGTCGCACTGGAGTATAATTCGTACCAGGCAAAAAATGCATAATACAGAAGAAAAAAACATATATAAGTCGCACTGGAGTATAAGTATATAAGTACAAATATAAGTATAAGTCGCCCTCCTGCTAAAACTATAAAAAACATATACCGTATTTTTCACACTATAAGGCGCACTTAAAAGCCTTTCTCAAAAAACATCGCGCGCCTTATAATCCAGTGCACCTTATATACGGATTAATTCAGGTCGTGCTCACTGACCTCAAAGCGATTTTGTGTGGTACACGTTTTGTTTCCTTTATATATGAAAAATGATGGAAAATAGACCATTTATTGACAGTTATGGTATTCTATTTTGACCTAGTTTAGCCTTGCACAGACCTCATGAGGCCCTGGTCACATGGTGGTGTACTGTATGTGTACTGTAGGTGTACTGTGGTGTACTGTAGGTATACTGTAGGTGTACTGTAGGTGTACTGTAGGTGTACTGTGGTGTACTGTAGGTGTACTGTGGTGTACAGTGGTGTACTGTGGTGTACTGTGGTGTACTGTGGGTGTACTGTGGTGTACTGTAGGTGTACTGTAGGTGTACTGTGGTGTACTGTAGGTGTACTGTAGGTGTACTGTGGTGTACTGTAGGTGTACTGTGGTGTACTGTAGGTGTACTGTAGGTGTACTGTAGTGTACTGTAGGTGTACTGTAGGTGTACTGTGGTGTACTGTAGGTGTACTGTAGGTGTACTGTGGTGTACTGTAGGTGTACTGTAGGTGTACTGTAGGTGTACTGTGGTGTACTGTAGGTGTACTGTAGGTGTACTGTGGTGTACTGTAGGTGTACTGTAGGTGTACTGTGGTGTACTCTAGGTGTACTGTGGTGTACTGTAGGTGTACTGTAGGTGTACTGTGGTGTACTGTGGTGTACTGTAGGTGTACTGTGGTGTACTGTGGTGTACTGTAGGTGTACTGTGGTGTACTGTAGGTGTACTATGGTGTACTGTGGTGTACTGTAGGTGTACTGTGGTGTACTGTAGGTGTAACTTTAGGGGGTACTGTATGTGTACTGTAGTGTACTGTGATGTACTGTAGGTGTACTGTGGTGTACTGTAGGTGTACTGTGGTGTACTGTAGGTGTACTGTAGGTGTACTGTGGTGTACTGTAGGTGTACTGTAGGTGTACTGTGGTGTACTGTAGGGGTACTGTGGTGTACTGTAGGTGTACTGTGATGTACTGTAGGTGTACTGTGGTGTACTGTAGGTGTACTGTGATGTACTGTAGGTGTACTGTAGTACTGTAGGTGTACTGTGGTGTACTGTAGGTGTACTGTGATGTACTGTAGGTGTACTGTAGGTGTACTGTAGTACTGTAGGTGTACTGTAGGTATACTGTGGTGTACTGTAGGTGTACTGTAGGTGTACTGTGGTGTACTGTAGGTGTACTGTGGTGTACTGTAGTGTACTGTGGTGTACTGTAGGTGTACTGTGGTGTACTGTAGTGTACTGTAGGTGTACTGTGATGTACTGTAGGTGTACTGTGGTGTACTGTAGTGTACTGTAGGTGTACTGTGGTGTACTGTAGGTGTACTGTAGTACTGTAGGTGTACTGTAGGTGTACTGTGGTGTACTGTGGTGTACTGTAGGTGTACTGTAGGTGTACTGTAGGTGTACTCTGGTGTACTGTAGGTGTACTGTGGTGTACTGTAGGTGTACTGTAGGTGTACTGTGGTGTACTGTGGTGTACTGTAGGTGTACTGTGGTGTACTGTAGGTGTAACTTTAGGGGGTACTGTAGGTGTACTGTAGTGTACTGTGATGTACTGTAGGTGTACTGTAGGTGTACTGTAGGTGTACTGTGGTGTACTGTAGGTGTACTGTAGGTGTACTGTGGTGTACTGTGGTGTACTGTGGGTGTACTGTAGGTGTACTGTAGGTGTACTGTGGTGTACTGAGGTGTACTGTAGGTGTACTGTGGTGTACTGTGGTGTACTGTAGGTGTACTGTAGGTGTACTGTGGTGTACTGTGGTGTACTGTGGTGTACTGTAGGTGTACTGTAGGTGTACTGTGGTGTACTGTAGGTGTAACTGTAGGGGGTACTGTATGTGTACTGTGGTGTACTGTAGGTGTTCTGTGGTGTACTGTAGGTGTACTGTATGTGTACTGTAGGTGTACTGTGGTGTACTGTAGGTGTACTGTGATGTACTGTAGGTGTACTGTAGTACTGTAGGTGTACTGTGGTGTACTGTAGGTGTACTGTGATGTACTGTAGGTGTACTGTAGGTGTACTGTAGTACTGTAGGTGTACTGTAGGTATACTGTGGTGTACTGTAGGTGTACTGTAGGTGTACTGTGGTGTACTGTAGGTGTACTGTGGTGTACTGTAGTGTACTGTGGTGTACTGTAGGTGTACTGTGGTGTACTGTAGTGTACTGTAGGTGTACTGTGATGTACTGTAGGTGTACTGTGGTGTACTGTAGTGTACTGTAGGTGTACTGTGGTGTACTGTAGGTGTACTGTAGTACTGTAGGTGTACTGTAGGTGTACTGTGGTGTACTGTGGTGTACTGTAGGTGTACTGTAGGTGTACTGTAGGTGTACTCTGGTGTACTGTAGGTGTACTGTGGTGTACTGTAGGTGTACTGTAGGTGTACTGTAGGTGTACTGTGGTGTACTGTGGTGTACTGTAGGTGTACTGTGGTGTACTGTAGGTGTAACTTTAGGGGGTACTGTAGGTGTACTGTAGTGTACTGTGATGTACTGTAGGTGTACTGTAGGTGTACTGTAGGTGTACTGTGGTGTACTGTAGGTGTACTGTAGGTGTACTGTGGTGTACTGTGGTGTACTGTGGGTGTACTGTAGGTGTACTGTAGGTGTACTGTGGTGTACTGAGGTGTACTGTAGGTGTACTGTGGTGTACTGTGGTGTACTGTAGGTGTACTGTAGGTGTACTGTGGTGTACTGTGGTGTACTGTGGTGTACTGTAGGTGTACTGTAGGTGTACTGTGGTGTAACTGTAGGGGGTACTGTATGTGTACTGTGGTGTACTGTAGGTGTTCTGTGGTGTACTGTAGGTGTACTGTATGTGTACTGTGGTGTACTGTGGTGTACTGTAGGTGTACTGTAGGTGTACTGTATGTGTACTGTGGTGTACTGTGGTGTACTGTAGGTGTACTGTAGGTGTACTGTGGTGTACTGTGGTGTACTGTAGGTGTACTGTGGTGTACTGTGGTGTACTGTAGGTGTACTGTAGGTATACTGTAGGTGTAACTGTAGGGGGTACTGTATGTGTACTGTGGTGTACTGTAGGTGTTCTGTGGTGTACTGTAGGTGTACTGTATGTGTACTGTGGTGTACTGTGGTGTACTGTAGGTGTACTGTAGGTGTACTGTATGTGTACTGTGGTGTACTGTGGTGTACTGTAGGTGTACTGTAGGTGTACTGTGGTGTACTGTGGTGTACTGTAGGTGTACTGTATGTGTACTGTATGTGTACTGTGGTGTACTGTGGTGTACTGTAGGTGTACTGGGGTGTACTGTAGGTGTACTGTAGGTGTACTGTAGGGGGTACTGTAGGTGTACTGTAGGTGTACTGTGGTGTACTGTAGGTGTAACTGTAGGGGGTACTGTAGGTGTACTGTAGGTGTACTGTAGGTGTACTGTGGTGTACTGTAGGTGTAACTGTAGGGGGTACTGTAGGTGTACTGTAGGTGTACTGTAGGTGTACTGTGGTTTACTGTAGGTGTATTGTAGGTGTTTGAGGACCTACTCACCACTCCGGGAGACAAAGGCGTCAGGGCCAGCAGCTTCTTGTACTGTTCGAAGCAGAAGAACTGTGGAGGGAGAAAGACAAATGAGCTGTCAGAAAGTCAACGCCGACCAATGGGAGCGACTCAAAGACAAAGAGGAGGAAACGCCGGGTTAAAACAGAAACGCGCTCGGAGACAATGACGGGACCAGCGCTAAACCAACCGAAACCGACCGTGAACAGACACGTGTTATCGCCGCAACGCTCCAGTTATTAATCAGTGTCATGGAATTATGTTAGGAATTTAACGGGGACAAAACCTTCGAATCTAAACTAGATCTGCAACCAAAGTATGAGTAATAGTATGAGTATTAGCGAGACTAGTGACAACTTCAAATAAACACATTTTTCATCTACATGCAGCGTCATTAAATGTACTTATTTCAGTTGGAGTATTTCAGTGTAAATGTGAAGTTTTGAGTCAAAGTTGGCTGTTTTCCATCTTTAGTCAGACTTTACTCCAACATGCGTGTCATATCGGACACGCATCACAAATACTTCACGTCTTAATGACATTTTGTGCATAACAGAGCAATATTGCGTCACTGCTTTCCAGTGGCGTGTTTTCGGCAGGTGAGAGTGATCTGCTACACGACATGGTCAAACACTGCGGTCTCATGTTACACGGACATGTGTTTACATGTGTTCGCTGGCTCGCTTTGAGTCACAGACGAAGCCGGCGTTGTCTTCAGGTTTGTAGCAGCAGCTTTTGGAAGTAAAACTGTTTTCAAAAGCTCTAGACGTCTAGTTAATGACAAATAAATGTTATAGAAGCCGGCATTAAGTCTCAAACACAGATCTTCAGAGGTGATATTGGTAAAGTGGGACACAACAAATATTTTCACTTTTCACAGTAAAAACACTAAAAAACACCAAAGCAGCAAGTATTTATTATTTGGTTAAAGAGGCTACGGACTATAAGTCGCACCCTTTCCCAGTTTTTTTTCATAGTTTTGGCCGGGGTACGACTTATGCTGTTTTTATACGTCGATTTATACTTATACTCCGGAGCGACTTATATGTGATATTATATGTTATTTTCACACTTGCAACTACATTTCATACTCCAGTGCCACTTATATGTGTTTTTTTCTTCTCTATTATGCATTTTTTGACTGGTGCGACTTATACTGTAATCACTTGGTAATCACTTGTCACATTTCATAAATAATTTCATAGCCACAAAACTTCATTTAAATGTTATTTCTAATCCTGCATTTCAGTGATTATATAGAGTAAATTATAGAAGATTATTTTTAAACCAATGTCCCACTTTACCCATATTCACCCTCCATGTTGTATCGGGACATACGTAAGTGTGTCATCCTCGTATCTGGGCACGCACGGTCTGAAAAACGGTGCCAACTTGGGCAATGACAGGCACATCTACCGGGTTTAAGTAGTTTAATTTTATATAAAGCTGGTCGCCATAGCGATAGTCAATTCGAAACATCGCTGTTCCATTTCCGAAGCATCAAAAGTCCTCGAAAGAGCGCGGAAGAGTTGCACCGTCGTCGAGGTCGCTCGGCATTTTAATCAGAACGCGGTCTCGTTAGCCGTTAGCTCAGGTTAGCCCGCGTTGGCGATTAGCCCCGTGTTCTCAGCGGGGGCTTATTTTTGAAAAGTTCACACGTCGCAGTCACCAGTTTCTCATTATAAACCCGCTTTAAACCAGTCCAGCCCCGCCTTCCTCTGACCTCTATTAGCACCACATGCCAACACTTCCTCGGAAACTGAGGGGAGCGCAACAGCCAACCAAACGATTAAAGACGGCGAGCGTACGGAGTCGGCGAAATGGATGAATTATCGGCACGCGGGTTTTACGGAATTTCCCCACCGCGGGACAAATGAGGGATGTCTTACGTTCCGTCCGATTCTGCTCTCGACACATTTTAGCCGAGGTCGGGATCGACAAAAACGCCACTTTTTTCTCCGTTTACGACTTCGCCCGTTGAATTACGTCCATTCCAAGCACGAGTGGCACAAGTCGAGACACAACCGGGTCTCACTGGAGGACGTTGACGAGGCGTTTTATCCCAGAAAAGTCAACGGATTGTTCTGAGGAACGTTTAAACGCAACAGGGGGCGTTAGCATCCTAGTAGCATTTAGCCCACAGTCATGTAAATACACTGACGATTGTATTTTCTACTGAATTTCCAACTCTCCGTGTTCAAACAACCAGGAGGAGCTGAGGAGCTACGATAAAGCAAACGGCTTGTGTCATTCGTTTGTGCAGGGCGCAGTCGTGCACGAGGTCTGCGTGGTTTGTTTGCGTTGCGTTCGCTCGTCGAACACGGATATTTAAAACAAGCTGAGGGAAAGTTGGCACGGAAATAACGTTGTTTTTTTTGGTCCCCAGTACTTCCCAGAACTTTTTGAGTCGGTTGGTACTCGGAACGGAGAAACGGGGCCCAAGTTTTGAGACTATTTGTCGAAACAGCCCGCGGTGCGATACGCGGCTTTCATCCTCAAGGTGGCAGCAGCAATGACGCCGCTTCAGACCCATCCAGGAAGTCAAAGGATAAAGTCAATAGACCAAAATAACAACCCAATAGAGCGAACCAACAACCCAATAGAGCGAACCAACAACCGCTCTCTGCCAAACGTGATCATGAGCTCCAGGGAAATGCCACCGGGATATGTTAGTCAATATTTGTAAAGATAGTTAACAATCGGGAATTCCAGCCAACTCGTAAATAAAACATCTCAATTTCCATGTAACTGTTTTTATACTGCAGCACGTTAGTTTTGACAAGGAAGACAAGACGACAAGGAAGACAAACAACGAGGTCGTGCCAACAGCGAACATCCAAACCCTTGGGATGGACAGGGGGCGGTAGTGCACACGTGTGTTTGAGAGTGAACGTGGGATGGAAATCAGCCCGTGTTTACAGCATGTATATCAGGCAAGGGTTAATAAATAAAATCAATTAAAATTCAATATAAAATTCAATAAAAGAAAATAAAAACTAAATAAATAAAGAAAAAAATGGATAATAATAATAGATAATAAAAATAATTTAAAAATAAATAAATAAAATGAATTAAAATGAATTAAAATAAATAAATAAAATAAAATAAATAAAATAAATAAAATAAATAAAATAAATAAAATAAATAAAATAAATAAAATAAATAAAATAAATAAAATAAATAAAATAAATAAAAATATAAATAATAAACAATAGATCATAGATAATATATGATGAATAATAATATTAAACTAATACTTCACCTTGACGGCTCTTTTGGGCGTCTCAGCCACTATCGGAGGCAGGATTCCTTTGTAGAATCCAAAAATCCTGGAACAGAAGAAGAAAGAGACACTTAGTGGACTTAAATGTGAGGATGGGATTAGGACAAGATTTCACTCCGTATGATTATCGTTAATCTGACCGCGGCTGTTTCCCAAAGTTCGGCCGCCACGAGGCGCCTCGGCCTAACCGGGGCAAAATCCATGTCCTCCACAGGCACGTTTAAGTCATACTACACATCCATAAATGAGGATATACGCATGAAAACCTTCAAAATAAAGCTTTAAAAACCAAAGTACCTTCCATCATTTGTAAAAGAGGACATTTTGTGTTTAATGCCACCCGTGTGAAGACAATAAAACATTAACGCAAGTAAAGCTTCCAAACGCCGCAAAGTCAACTTTAACAAATGGAAAAACGAGAAAAACAAAGAGTCTTTTTACTAAATGAAAGCTCAAAGTGGATTCTTAATTTTTTGGCCCTGAAGCGATTCCACCAAAACCGCGAGCTCCGAGCGACTTCGCCTCAGATCCCCACGTTTGATAGAGTGGACGTCCAAAGATGGCAGCTCTGTAATTTCACTTCGCTTTGCCTTCCACTCCATCATACTCTGACCTGATTTAAAGTGTTCTTTGTGGCAGCAGCAATAATATCACTGTAAGTTATGGTTAAAGGAGCGTCAAACAGGCCAGACGCTGTTCAGCGCTCGCTCTCATCAAGTACATAAAGAAGTACATAAAGTTGTACATTTAGAAGTGCATATAGAAGTGCAAAGAGAAGTACATATAGAAGTACATATAGAAGTACATAAAGAAGTACATTTAGAAGTGCATATAGAAGTGCATATAGAAGTACATAAAGAAGTGCATATAGAAGTACATACAGAAGTACATATAGATGTACACATAGAAGTATATATAGAAGTACATATAGAAGTACATAAAGACGTGCATATAGAAGTACATGCAGAAGTACATATATATATGTACATAGAGAAGTGCATATAGAGGTATATATAGAAGTGCATATAGAAGTACATATAGAAGTGCATATAGAAGTACATATAGAAGTGCATATAGAAGTGCATAAAGAAGTACATAAAGAAGAGCATTTAGAAGTACATATAGAAGTGCATAAAGAGGTACATATAGAAGTACATATAGAAGTGCATATAGAAGTACATATAGAAGTACATATAGAGGTACATATATAAGTACATATAGAAGTGCATATAGAAGTACATATAGAAGTGCATATAGAAGTACATATAGAAGTACATATAGAAGTGCATATAGAAGGGCATAGAGAAGTACATATACAGGTACACATAGAAGTACATGTAGAAGAGCATATAGAGGTACATATAGAAGTACATATAGAAGTACATATAGAGGTACATATAGAAGTACATATATAAGTACATGTAGAAGTACATATAGAAGTGCATATAGAAGTGCATATAGAAGTACATATAGAAGTGCATATAGAAGTACATAAATAAGTACATGTAGAAGTACATATAGAAGTGCATATAGAAGTACATAAATAAGTACATATAGAAGTACATATAGAAGTACATATAGAAGTACATATAGAAGTACATATTCACTGGATGAATGGACGGCACAGAAGTTAAGCAGACGGTCATGTTTATCTCACATTGTATCGCGCGGTCAGTCACTCGCACTGACTCAGCAGTGTTTAGGTCGGTGTTTACGCTAAAAAAACTCGATACTGTGGAATAAACGGGCTCGATACATATTGTGTTAGCACGTGTTTTCATAGAACGTTGATTATATTAGAGTGTGGTCTTATAGTGGATCCGATAAAGTTCAAGATTTCCTAGAATTGTAGAAAAAAAGTCAAAACAAAAAGTCAAAACAGAGTCAAAAAATGGTCAAAACAGTCAAAAAATTTGTCAAAATAGAGTAAAATCAGAGAGTCAAAACAAAGTGAGTCAAAACAAAGAGTCAAGACAAAGAGAGTCAAAACAAAGTGAGTCAAAAAAAAAGTTGAAACAGATACATTTCAAACTGTTTTTCGACACACTAAGGAACAGGCTCGATACTGATGATTTTGACGCCACAATGAGATTAAAATCGCTCTTTAAAAAAAAAAAAACATAAATTCTTAAACTTATAACGGGCTTTACAGGTTCAACACAATCTCTCAACAACAGCAAAAACAAACCAAAAACACGCCGAGATTGGTGCTCATACCTGGGAGTTACGTCCTCTTTTGAATTTTCATCAAGTCGGAAAAACAATTACCAATAAATAATAATAATAAAACCGATACGGAAAAAAAATATCACACAAGGACTAAAATCGGAAAATGACAAATTTGACATAAACTGGACAAAATGGGTCTCAAATCTTGCACATGGTGTGCTTTAACTTTTCTTTTTCTTTTTGGTCTTTTGTTATTGTTTTTTTTTGTATCTTTATGTAAATACAAAGAAATTCTGTCAAACCGTCCGGCGCCTCAGGAGGGGGAAGCAGTGTCTCACCAACACCGTTTACGGTGCGGGTGGAGGCCTGCTGACCTCGACTGGGGATGTCGTCGGACGGTGGAAGGAATACTTTGAGGATCTCCTTAATCCCTCAGTTACGTCTTCCGAAGAGGAAGTAGAGACCGGGGACTCGGAGGCTGGCTCATCCATCACCCAAGCTGAAGTCACTGAGGTTGTTCGCAAACTCCTCGGTGGCAGGGCTCCGGGGGTGGATGAGATCCGCCCTGAGTACCTAAAGTATCTGGATGTTGTAGGACTGTCTTGGTTGACACGTCTCTGCAACATCGCGTGGCGTTCGGGGACCGTGCCTCTGGACTGGCAGACCGGGGTGGTGGTCCCTCTGTTCAAGAAGGGGGACCGGAGGGTGTGTTCCAACTACAGAGGGATCACACTCCTCAGCCTCCCAGGTAAGGTCTATTCCAAGGTACTGGAGAGGAGAATCCAACCGATAGTTGAACCTCGGATTCAGGAGGAGCAGAGTGGTTTTCGTCCCGGTCGTGGAACACTGGACCAGCTCTATACCCTCCATCGGGTGCTCGAGGGTTCATGGGAGTTTGTCCAGTCCACATGTGCTTTGTGGATCTGGAGAAGGCTTTCGACCGTGTCCCTCGGGGTGTCCTTTGGGGGGTGCTCCGGGAGTACGGGGTCCGGGGCCCTTTGCTCAGGGCTGTCTGGTCCCTGTATGACCGGAGCAGGAGCTGTGTTCGCATTGCCGGCAGTAAGTCAGACCTGTTCCCAGTGCATGTTGGACTCCGCCAGGGCTGCCCTTTGTCACCGGTTCTGTTCATAATTTTTATGGACAGAATTTCTAGGCGCAGTCGGGGGTCGGAGGGTGTCCGGTTTGGGGACCACAGGATCTCATCTCTGCTGTTTGCAGACGATGTTGTCCTGATGGCTCCATCAAACCCGGACCTGCAACATGCACTGGGACGGTTTGCAGCCGAGTGTGAAGCGGCTGGGATGAGAATCAGCACCTCCAAATCCGAGGCCATGGTTCTCGACCGGAAAAAGGTGGCTTGCCCTCTCCGGGTGGGTGGGGAGTCCTTGCCCCAAGTGGAGGAGTTCAAGTATCTCGGGGTCTTGTTCACGAGTGAGGGAAGGATGGAGCGTGAGATCGACAGGCGGATCGGTGCAGCGGCTGCAGTGATGCAGTCGCTGCATCGGACCGTTGTGGTAAAGAGGGAGCTGAGCCGAAAGGCAAAGCTCTCTATTTACCGGTCGGTCTACGTTCCTACCCTCACCTATGGTCATGAGCTTTGGGTAGTGACCGAAAGAACAAGATCGCGGATACAAGCGCTCGAAATGAGTTTCCTCCGCCGTGTGGCTGGGCGCTCCCTTAGAGATAAGGTGAGGAGCTCGGCCACACGGGGGGAGCTCGGAGTAGAGCCGCTGCTCCTCCACGTCGAGAGGAGCCAGCTGAGGTGGCTCGGGCATCTGTTCCGGATGCCTCCTGGGCGCCTCCCTCGGGAGGTGTTTCAGGCATGTCCCACCGGGAAGAGGCCCCGGGGAAGACCCAGGACACGCTGGAGAGACTATGTCTCTCGGCTGGCCTGGGAACGCCTTTGGATCCCCCCGGAGGAGTTAGAGGAAGTGTCTGGGGAGACCCTGCTCAGACTGCTGCCCCCGCGACCCGGCCCCGGATAAAGCGGCGGAAGATGGATGGATGGATGGATTTTTTGACTGATCTGTGTTTTTCTTTAAAAAAAAAATACGTTCAAAAATACAAAAAATAAATAATTGAAATAAACGATTAAATTAATAAATACAATAATTAAATAAGATGAAACAGATAAAATAAAAAAGTCAATAAATAAGAGATAAAATGAATAAATAAAATGTGTCCGTTGCAATTGATTACCTTTCCAGTTTATAAAATAATGTTTAAGAGTGAATTTCAGATTTTGATCATATTAGCGACATTAGCAGAACTGTACATTTACAACTGCAGACGCTCAGGAGCAGGTTCAAACGCAGCAGGGGGAGAGCAAACAAAGCTAAAATAACACAAGTACCACCTCTAATGAAGCCGTCGGGTGCAGACACGCCCGAGGTGGAATGGTGCAATAAGTAAAGAGCAGAAAAAACACAACAAACACCAAACATTGCGCATAGTTTTTTTAAGTGTGCATTTTAGAATCCACACCCATGCCTAAAAAAAACCCTTTAACCAAACAGCGGTTCCACGTACGACCTTCTGTCAGCTACAAACCGGTTTCCCCTTCGCCGCGCAGTTCGCTCAGTTTTCCTTTACGCCAAAACGTCAGCAGAACACAAACACATTACACACACTAAACACACAACGCATCTTTCCAAAAAACATATTTCGCAATTGACTTTTGCACCTTTGATCTGGCACAAACATCACCCATCAGCCTTATCTGCAATGTTTTGATTTCAAACTGTCACCAGGAAACTGCTAAAAGTATTTCCCCGTCCAAAGCGCTGTTGTTTTAAAGGGACGGCCTGTACCAACGCCGCCGCCGATACGTGACCTAAATCGATCAAGCGTCGCTAAGCAGAGAGAACGACGCGGGATTGTATGATATTTTATTTTTTTTTGCAAATGAAAACGCGTGCACAGGACTATTGGACAGAAATGAAAAAAAAAATGGATCAACAATAACGGACTGGACCGACGTCATGATGGACGTACGGAAAACGGAAAAAAATCCCATACGGACTGAACTTTTGACATAAGCTGGACTAAATGGGACTCATATTTTGGACATGGTTTGCTTTAACCTTGCACTTTATTGTCATCTGGATGCATTATTCTTACAACAGTAATCTCAAATAATATACACTTACCGTATTTTCCACAGTATAAGTCGCACCAGCCAAAAAATGCATAATAGAGAAGAAAAAAACATAAATAAGTCGCACCGGAGTTGTTGTAGTTGTTGTAGTGAGTAGTTGTTGTTGTAGTTGTAGTAGTTGTTGTTGTAGTGAGTAGTTGTAGTTGTAGTGAGTAGTTGTTGTAGTTGTAGTGAGTAGTTGTTGTTGTAGTTGTTGTAGTTGTAGTAGTTGTTGTTGTTGTTGTAGTGAGTAGTTGTTGTTGTAGTTGTGGTTGTAGTTGTAGTGAGTAGTTGTTGTAGTTGTAGTGAGTAGTTGTTGTTGTAGTTGTGGTTGTAGTTGTAGTGAGTAGTTGTTGTAGTTGTAGTGAGTAGTTGTTGTAGTTGTAGTAGTTGTAGTTGTTGTGAGTTATAGTTGTAGTGAGTAGTTGTAGTTGTAGTGAGTAGTTGTTGTAGTAGTTGTAGTTGTGGTTGTAGTGAGTAGTTGTAGTGAGTAGTTGTTGTGAGTTATAGTTGTAGTTGCAGTAGTTGTTGTAGTGAGTTGTAGTTGTAGTGAGTAGTTGTGAGTAGTAGTTGTAGTTGTTGTAGTAGTTGTTGTAGTTGTTGTAGTGAGTTGTAGTTGTAGTAGTTGTGAGTTGTAGTTGTAGTAGTTGTTGTTGTAGTGAGTAGTTGTTGTTGTGGTGGTAGTAGTAGTAGTTGTAGTAGTTGTAGTGAGTAGTAGTTGTTGTAGTAGTTGTAGTAGTAGTGGCCGTCGTCATGGAGATAGGCTGTTGTAGTTGTTGTAGTAGTTGTAGTAGAAGTGGCCGTCGTCATGGAGATAGGCTGTTGTAGTTGTTGTAGTAGTTGTAGTAGTAGTGGCCGTCGTCATGGAGATAGGCTGTTGTAGTTGTTGTAGTAGTTGTAGTAGAAGTGGCCGTCGTCATGGAGATAGGCTGTTGTAGTTGTTGTAGTAGTTGTAGTAGTAGTGGCCGTCGTCATGGAGATAGGCTGTTGTAGTTGTTGTAGTAGTTGTAGTAGTAGTGGCCGTCGTCATGGAGATAGGCTGTTGTAGTTGTTGTAGTAGTTGTAGTAGTAGTGGCCGTCGTCATGGAGATAGGCTGTTGTAGTTGTTGTAGTAGTTGTAGTAGAAGTGGCCATCGTCATGGAGATAGGCTGTTGTAGTTGTTGTAGTAGTAGTGGCCGTCGTCATGGAGATGGGCTGTTGTAGTTGTTGTAGTAGTTGTAGTAGTAGTGGCCGTCGTCATGGAGATAGGCTGTTGTAGTTGTTGTAGTAGTTGTAGTAGAAGTGGCCGTCGTCATGGAGATAGGCTGTTGTCGTTGTTGTAGTAGTTGTAGTAGTAGTGGCCGTCGTCATGGAGATAGGCTGTTGTAGTTGTTGTAGTAGTTGTAGTAGTAGTGGCCGTCGTCATGGAGATAGGCTGTTGTAGTTGTTGTAGTAGTTGTAGTAGTAGTGGCCGTCGTCATGGAGATAGGCTGTTGTAGTTGTTGTAGTTGTAGTAGTAGTGGCCGTCGTCATGGAGATAGGCTGTTGTAGTTGTTGTAGTAGTTGTAGTAGTAGTGGCCGTCGTCATGGAGATAGGCTGTTGTAGTTGTAGTAGTTGTAGTAGAAGTGGCCGTCGTCATGGAGATAGGCTGTTGTAGTTGTTGTAGTAGTTGTGGCCGTCGTCATGGAGATAGGCTGTTGTAGTTGTTGTAGTAGTTGTAGTAGTAGTGGCCGTCGTCATGGAGATAGGCTGTTGTAGTTGTTGTAGTAGTAGTGGCCGTCGTCATGGAGATAGGCTGTTGTAGTTGTTGTAGTAGTTGTAGTAGTAGTGGCCGTCGTCATGGAGATAGGCTGTTGTAGTTGTTGTAGTAGTTGTAGTAGTATTGGCCGTCGTCATGGAGATAGGCTGTTGTAGTTGTTGTAGGAGTTGTAGTAGTAGTGGCCGTCGTCATGGAGATAGGCTGTTGTAGTTGTTGTAGTAGTTGTAGTAGAAGTGGCCGTCGTCATGGAGATAGGCTGTTGTAGTTGTTGTAGGAGTTGTAGTAGTAGTGGCCGTCGTCATGGAGATAGGCTGTTGTAGTTGTAGTAGTTGTAGTAGTAGTGGCCGTCGTCATGGAGATAGGCTGTTGTAGTTGTTGTAGTAGTTGTAGTAGTATTGGCCATCGTCATGGAGATAGGCTGTTGTAGTTGTTGTAGTAGTTGTAGTAGTAGTGGCCGTCGTCATGGAGATAGGCTGTTGTAGTTGTTGTAGTAGTTGTAGTAGAAGTGGCCGTCGTCATGGAGATAGGCTGTTGTAGTTGTTGTAGTAGTTGTAGTAGTAGTGGCCGTCGTCATGGAGATAGGCTGTTGTAGTTGTTGTAGTAGTTGTAGTAGTAGTGGCCGTCGTCATGGAGATAGGCTGTTGTAGTTGTTGTAGTAGTTGTAGTAGTAGTGGCCGTCGTCATGGAGATAGGCTGTTGTAGTTGTTGTAGTAGTTGTAGTAGTAGTGGCCGTCGTCATGGAGATAGGCTGTTGTAGTTGTTGTAATAGTTGTAGTAGAAGTGGCCGTCGTCATGGAGATAGGCTGTTGTAGTTGTTGTAGTAGTTGTAGTAGAAGTGGCCATCGTCATGGAGATAGGCTGTTGTAGTTGTTGTAGTAGTTGTAGTAGAAGTGGCCGTCGTCATGGAGATAGGCTGTTGTAGTTGTTGTAGTAGTTGTAGTAGTAGTGGCCGTCGTCATGGAGATAGGCTGTTGTAGTTGTTGTAGTAGTTGTAGTAGTAGTGGCCGTCGTCATGGAGATAGGCTGTTGTAGTTGTTGTAGGAGTTGTAGTAGTAGTGGCCGTCGTCATGGAGATAGGCTTAAGAGCTATTCACTTTTATAAGTTGTATTTTAGTTGGAGAGGCAGTAACTTTACACCTGTACTTTTACCCAGCTGTGTTTATCGTGTATCCTGTGCAGTGTTGTCACAATACTGGGAATACTGACATTTCACACTGCATTTTGATACTAAGCACTTTGTTTGATACTTAATACAAATATTGAGGCCGTAATGAGTAAAACAAAAACACAATAGAAAGTTACTACTAAACCACCTACTACTAAACCTAATACTAAACCACCTACTAAAACTACAACCAACTACAACTACTACTACTACTACTACTACTACTACTACTACTACTACTAAACCACCTACTACTAAACCTAATACTAAACCACCTACTAAAACTACAACCAACTACAACTACTACTACTACTACTACTACTACTACTACTACTACTACTACTACTACTAAACCACCTAATAATAATACTACTACTACTCCAATTACAACAATAACAACAACTACTACTACTACTGAACCACCTACTACTACACCACCTAATACTTCTACTGCTACTACACCACCTAATACTACTACTACTACTACACCACCTAATACTACTACTACTACTAAACCATCTAATAATACTACTACTACTACTACTACTACTACGCCAACTAGAACAACTACTACTACTACAACTACTAAACCAACTACTACTATTACTACAACTACTACTAAACCAACTACAACAACTACTACTATTACTACAACTACAACAACTACTATTACTACTACTACTACCAAACCAACTACAACAACTACTACTATTACTACAACTACTCCTACTAAACCAACTACAACAACTACTACTATTACTACAACTGCAACTACTACTACTACTACTAAACCAACTACAACAACTACTACTATTACTACAACTACTACTACTAAACCAACTACAACAACTACTACTATTACTACAACTGCAACTACTACTACTAAACCAACTACTACTATTACTAAAAATACTACTACTAAACCAACTACAACAACTACTACTATTACTACAACTACAACTACTACTACTACTACTAAACCAATTACAACAACTACTACTATTACTACAACTACAACTACAACTATTACTACAACTACTACTAAACCAACTACAACAACTACTACTATTACTACAACTACAACTACTACTACTACTACTAAACCTATTACAACAACTACTACTATTACTACAACTACAACTACTACTATTACTACAACTACAACTACTACTACAACTATTACTACAACTACAACTACTACTACTAAACCAACTACAATTACAACTACAACTACAACTACAACTACAACTACAACTACAGATTCCAAACCTGTTTTGTCCCAGACAAAGCTTGTACTGTTGACTTTGCTCAGGTTCTGCATTTAGATGAAATGGAATTGTGGCTAAAGCGGAAGTATAAACTCGAGCAGAAGTGCGGCTCAGAGGCTCATTGAGTTAATACTTTTACTACTACTGCGTACGGCACGATTATTGCGTACGGCACGACTACTGCCCTCGCCTCATTCCCACAGCTGTCGAGAGTGCTTGTCCGGCGTGAGCTCGCTATGTTTTCTGACGGCTCGAGTCAAAGGCGCATTCTTGGAGCTGGAGCAGCTCTGGACGCGCTCCAAAACACCTTCATTTCACGCCGCAGTTTTATTCAGTAACAGGGGGAACTAAAGCTACACATTATGGATGCGAGAGTGTGATTTTGACTGAAATAATGCCGACGTAAGGAGTTTTTTTCTGCCAGCTGCGAGCGCTGGTTCCAAAGACCCGCGTCGTCCCCGGTGACGGTTCTTCAAGGCAAGGCAAGGCAAGTTTGTTTGTAGAGCACATTTCATACACAAGGCAATTCAAAGTGCTTCACAGCAGGAAAAATGCATTCAAATCACAAAGAAATTACAGAAACAGAAATACAATAAAATGAACTAAATTAAAAATTATCAATTCAACTGATTGTCTAAACTAATAACATCACAAACAAAAGAGAAGAGTGCAAAGAAAAAATCCTTTCAGTCATATGCGCAGCTAAACAAAACTGTTTTTAGCTTAGATTTGAACATTGTCAGAGTTGAAGCCTGTCTCACATCTTCAGGAAGACTGTTCCAGATTTTAGCTGCATAAAACTGAAACGCAGATTCCCCATGTTTTGTCCTGACTCTGGGCACCAGCAGGAGGCCGGTCCATGTTTAGTCCTGACTCTGGCACCAGCAAGAGGCCGGTCCATGTTTTGTCCTGACTCTGGCACCAGCAGGAGGCCGGTCCATGTTTAGTCCTGACTCTGGCACCAGCAGGAGGCCGGTCCATGTTTAGTCCTGACTCTGGCACCAGCAGGAGGCCGGTCCATGTTTAGTCCTGACTCTGGCACCAGCAGGAGGCCGGTCCATGTTTTGTCCTGACTCTGGCACCAGCAGGAGGCCGGTCCCTGAGGTCCTTAGAGTCCGAGATGGTTCATATGGCACTAACATATCCAAGATGTACTTTGGTGCTAGGCCATGGAGAGACTTGTACACAAGCAGAGCTGCTTTAAAGTCTATTCTCTGAGCCACAGGAGCCTGTGCAGAGACCTGAGAACAGGACTAATGTGATCATACTTCCTGGTTCTAGTCAGGACCCGAGCAGCAGCGTTCTGGATGTACTGCAGCTGTTTTACAACTCGTTTGGAGAGACCAGTGAGCAGGCCATTACAGTAGTCTAATCTACTGGAGACAAACGCATGGATAAGTCTCTCTAAATCTGGGTTGACACTATATTTTTGATTTTGGCAATGTTTTTTAGATGGTAAAACGCTGCTGATGTTATTGATTTGACGTGGCTATTAAAGTTCAAGTCTGGGTCCATTATTACCCCCAGATTTCTAATTTGGTTTGTAGGTTTTAGAGCGAGACTCTGGAGGTGACCGCTAACATTTTCTCTTTGTTTCTGTGGGCCAAAAACGATTATTTCAGTCTTGTCTGAGTTCAGCTGGAGAAAGTTGTTTTGCATCCACAAACTGATCTGTTGGATGCAGTGACAGAGTGAATCTACTGGTCCATAGTCACCTGCCGATAGTGAAACATAGATCTGAGTGTCGTCTGCATAATTGTGATAGGACACATTTTCACTGCGTATCAACTGACCTAACGGCAGCATGTAGAGGTTGAACAGAAGGGGACCCAGGACTGACCCTTGGGGCACTCCACAGGTCAGGGTCATATGTGACTGAACGTGGCCAATCCAGTTACATGTCTACCCGGAGACATTTTGAGTTATTCACAGATTCTGAAAGTGTGAATTCAAAGCTTTCCAATGATGTCTCACTCATGTAGATCTGATAATATTTGAGTAAGTTGTGGTCATTTGAATGTAAACAACTCTCAAACCCTTTCACTGAGAAAACGGCTTCCAAAGTTTCTCACCGGAGTGAGCCCAGAGTCACAGGGGGGCTCATTTGCATCTCATTGAGATAAGCCCTCCCCCTGTCACACTGACACCACCTCCCCCTACAGCTGTCACTGAAGACTCAAGGAGTGTTGTTATTGATGGTAACTGGACTTGAATCAGAATTAGAAGTTACTATATTAAAATGGAAATACTTGGATTACAAAAGGCCCTGAATAGAATCAAAGAATCAGAATGAGAATAGGATTCATTGCATTTGTCGATAAACATAATTCACAGGTGATTCAGTGCACCAACAATGGTGCACTGAATGATTCAACACAAACAACAAAAGATAAGATAAGATAAGATAGCCTTTAATGTTACAACGCAGTAGATACAGGGGGAAAGGACAGTAACTTATAGGAAGTTTAAAAAACACTCTTAATAGAAGAACTCTTATAAACAGATGCCAGGGCCAGGTATACGAACTGCAACGGGTCCATGGCTTTGAATATATGAGATATGAGATAATAGATATGATATGTACACCACCAGAGTCCAATTACATCAGCGATCACATCCTCATCCTCTTCTTCGTCTGTGCACTCTTCTGTGCTGTGACTCTCGGCTCTTGGCATCAAAGCTGTAAACAAATAACAGGACATTTAAGAAATGGCTAACTATTTCACATAAAACACTCATTAACTATTTTTTTTTTTTAACACAATGTGAGAGTTTCAATATAAATACCTGAAGTGCTGATAACTCTTGATCTTTGGAAGCCGTCTGAAGAAGGGACTCAGATGCTTCTGCCAGTCCAAGTTCTTGACAAACACTTTGCTATCCGCCGTTCCAACAAGCTGTGGGATATTGAGGTGAGACTCAGGAGAGCTGTTTTCCACTACCTGATGACAAGGGCGACAATGTAAAAAAATGAGAACAGAAGAAACATATCTTAAGCAGAGAGCAGCACTGAAGTTTTGCCAGGCTAATGTTTACACATTACAGTAGTCAAATAATATAAACTAACCTCAGCGATGTCTTCCAAAATGTCAACCCTGGTCTTCATGTATGCTCGCTTGATAATCTGATAATCTGTGCGTGGCCTGCAGCTTCTGATGTGTGGGAGAAGCTGTTTCCACAGTGATCTGAAGCTTGATGTACAAACTGCAGGCTCACCTGAAAAACAGATGTTGCTTATGGTTAATTATACTCTAATCATTAAAACACGAAAATCACCAAAATAATGTTTTACACTTACCATGCTCCTTAGCAGACTTCACGTCAATTCTGAAAAGGGGGATAAAAGGATTAGGGTTAACAGTAATATGGGAATAACACGCTTCACAGATAACAGTTCACATTGTGACGTTAACGGTGTATTTAAGATGCAAAACGCGGAGATATTGGGACATCTGCCCTCGGCTAGCGATGCTAGTTAGCTCACTTGAGATAACACTGCTCGTAAAAGCAAAACACTTGCAGAACAGCACACCAAAACATAAACATACACTTGAGTTTAAAACCGGCGCACATTAAAGTGATTAAAAGCGGGTGTTTTAGTCGCAAAGCTTACCTGGTTCAGCCATCCTGTTGTCTCTCCCAACACCGTGCACAGAGAGACACACAGGAAGCTGATAATGGCCAGGCAAGCGCGTGATTGGTTCGAGTGACGCAGTGCGTGCGTGACGTGCAACGTACGTAAGCCACGTGACCAGAAGTGGTATCGGGAGTTGTAGTTTTTTTCTCTTCCCTCGCCGAAAAATAACCCGATAACATAGCAAAGTTTAGCTTACAACTTAGCTCCGAATAGCTGCGTTTAGCTCCAGGCTGTGGGGCTAACAGCCGGTTTAGCACCATAAATCACACACAAAGCACAACCCACACAACCCACGGGCCAACCCACGCCGAAAAATAACCCGATAACATAGCAAAGTTTAGCTTACAACTTAGCTCCGAATAGCTGCGTTTAGCTCCGGGCTGTGGGGCTAACAGCCGGTTTAGCACCATAAAACAGACACAAAGCATGACCCACACAACCCACGGGCCAACCCACGCCGAAAAATAACCCGATAACATGGTGATAACAGCAAGTAGTCACATTAAGACCGTATTGCAGAGTGCACTGAAGCAACATGTTAGCTTAGCATTAGCTCCACCGGAGCAGACAAGTAAGATTCTAAAGTGATCACGAGACCGCCTTAAAACACAGCGTTAAAGCA
This sequence comes from Eucyclogobius newberryi, assembly GCF_026437365.1. Taxonomy (NCBI): domain Eukaryota; kingdom Metazoa; phylum Chordata; class Actinopteri; order Gobiiformes; family Gobiidae; genus Eucyclogobius; species Eucyclogobius newberryi. The sequence goes on from NW_027315846.1 coordinate 3,610,085, forward strand.
ATAATTTAGTAGTAAAGTAAAAGTGTACCTGAGTAAACAGTTCCGTTGCAATGTAGTCCAGGAAATGTAAGCTCTGAAGACTGTGCTCTGCAGACGGTCTGGAGTAATGAGCACGGAGTACGCAGCTGTAGCCATGCGGATCACAGCTGATTGGTGGAAAATGTAAACAACACGTTGGCTAGAAAAAGGTGACGCCCCCCAGGAGAGCATCAAATCAAATGAAATCAAATCAATTTATTTTTGTAAGGCCCAAAATCACAACAACAGTTGCCTCTGAGGGCCACAGGGAGAAATGAATCAACAATGTCTGTGGTGGCGATGAAGTCAGACAATGTCTGTGGTGGCGAGGGACGATGTCCCAGGGTCCTCTGTCCTTAGACTCTCCTTCTCGGCCAGGAAAAACTACAAAAAAAACCTCTTTGGGAAAAAAGCGTAGAAACCTGGAGGAGTTCCAGTGAAGGAGAGATCCGACTCTCAGAGACGGACAGACGGACACAAGGAGACTGGAGCTGGACCCACTCTTCAGGCAGAAGAGGGACCGTCTGAGTCGAGCTGGACCCACTCTTCAGGCAGATGAGGGACCGTCTGAGTCGAGCTGGACCCACTCTTCAGGCAGAAGAGGGACCGTCTGAGTCGAGCTGGACCCACTCTTCAGGCAGAAGAGGGACCGTCGGAGGCGAGCTGGACCCACTCTTCAGGCAGATGAGGGACCGTCGGAGGCGAGCTGGACCCACTCTTCAGGCAGATGAGGGACCGACTGAGGCGAACTGGAGCCACTCTTCAGGCAGATGAGGGACCGTCCACACAGGGCAGGGACCACTTCACCAGGAGAGGGGCATCTGGGTCCACATGTCCTCAGGAGTGAGAGAAAGAAAAGAAGGCGGTGAACAGTTTGCAAGTGGAATCAAAAAATAAATATTGTTTGATAGCATAAGTAGTCAGAAGAAGAAGAGGATAGTGCTCAAGCTGTCATACTTCCCCCAGCATAGTTACTCCTAGGGCAGCGTAGCTGAAGCTGTGGGTTTATCTTTCTGTTCCTAACTACTCTGACCATAAGCGATTTCGAAGAGGAACGTTTTAAGCCTGGACTTAAATGAAGAGACTGTGTCAGCATATTTAACATGGGTCGGGAGCTGATTCCATAACACAGGAGCTTGGTAGCTAAACGCTCTACCTCCTACAGTACTTTTAGAGACTCTTGGCACCACCAGAAGGCCAGCATTCTGAGAGCGAAGAGCTCTGTTTGGATGATATGGTTCTATAGCATCTTTGAGGTAGGATGGGGCCATGTCATTTATGGCTTTGTAGGTCAAGAGTAGAATTTTGAATTTGATTCTAGACTCGACGGGGAGCCAGTGAAGAGACTTCAGCACTGGCGTAATGTGCTCTCTTCTTTTTGTTCCTGTTAGTAATCTTGCTGCTGCATTTTGAACCAGTTGAAAGCTTTTTATGGAGCTTTTAGGACACGCTGCAAGCAGGGAGTTACAGTAGTCTAATCTAGTCGTTACAAATGCATGGATAAGTTTTTCGGCATCACTTTTAGGCAGGATTCTTCTGATTTTGGCGATGTTGCGCAAATGGAAATAGGCTGTTTTACAAGCTTGATTTATATGAGCTTTAAATGAGAGCTCCTGGTCAAATAAGACTCCAAGGTTTCTTACAGTAGAACTGGAGGCTACACTGACATTGTCCAGTGTGACTATCTGCTCAGATAGAGCGTCTCGTAGATGCTTAGGGCCAAGCACAATGACCTCGGTTTTTTCAGGGTTAAGAAGCAGGTAGTTTAGTGTCATCCAGGTTTTTATCTCCTTCACACAAGTACTAAGTCTGTCTACTTGATCGCTCTAATCAGGTTTCATTGATAAATACAGCTGAGTGTCATCTGCATAGCAGTGGAAGTTAATGCCATGCTTTCTGATAATGTTGCCTAATGGTAGCATATAAAGAGTAAACAGAATTGGACCGAGTACCGAACCCTGTGGCACACCGTAAATTACTTTAGAGCTTGGTGAGGAGCTCTGGTTTACATTAACAAATTGGAACCTATCAGATAGATAGGATTTAAACCAGCTGAGGGCTGTTCCTCCAACACCTACATCACATTCTAACCTCTGCAGTAGAATGTTGTGGTCGATGGTGTCAAACGCTGCGCTGAGGTCCAACAGAACCAGGATTGAGACCAGTCCATCGTCAGCGGCTAATAACAAATCATTTGTGACTTTAACTAGTGCAGTTTCAGTGCTGTGGTGGGCTCTGAACCCTGACTGGAAAACTTCAAATAAGTTATTGTCCTGCAGGTGGCGACAAAGCTGTTTTACTACAACTTTTTCAAGGATTTTAGAGACGAAGGGAAGATTTGAAATAGGTCTGTAGTTTACCAATAGGTCGGGATCTAGATTAGGCTTTTTCAGAAGAGGTTTAATGACTGCATGTTTGAAGGACTGTGGAACATAGCCACTTTCGAGTGAAGTATTTATTATATTAAGAATAGGGTCTATAATTAGGGGAAGAATGTCTTTGAGGAGTCTGCTTGGAATGGGGTCTAGGACACAAGTTGAGCTTTTAGAGGACATAATGGCTGAAGTTATCTCTGCTTGATCAACAGCTGTGAACCTTTCTAAATTTACAGGTGGATTTATATGGGACGTTAGATTTACAGCTTGGGCTAGTTCAGGGCTAATAGGTAATTTCATCTAATTTATCTCTGATTGTTTTATTGTTTTACTTTTGTTGACTTCTATTAGATTTGAATAATATCTGGTTTGGGCCTTACGCAGAGCCTGCTTATAGGACAGCAGGCAACTTTTCCATGCTTTTAGGGATTCTTCGGTGTGAGAGCGACGAAATAATCCCTCTAACTTTCTAACTCTTTGTTTATGTGAACGCAGTTCTTGGTTGTACCATGGGGAGGCGCGCTTTGGCCTAATGACCTTCTGTTTTAACGGCGCGACAACGTCAAGAGCAGACTTCAGAGAATTCATGGTCAAGTCGACAAATTGATCACTTAAACTGGGACTAAAGCTGTTCTCAGCAGGATCACATGACATGTCACTGAATATTGGCTCTATTATTTCTTTGAATTTTGAGATAGATTTTTCAGATATTGTCCTTTTCATTATAACTTTATTTTGTGGGACTGGATGATCTTTAAGAATAAACTGAAAGGTAATTAGGAAATGATCTGACAATATAGGGTTTTGAGGGAGGACAATGAGGTCACTAATCTCTGTTCCATACGTTAGGACAAGATCCAGAGTGTTCTTGTGAGTGTGAGTCGGTTTATTTACATTCTGAGTGAAACCAATGCTGTCTAACAAGGCGCTGAAGGCATTACTGAGAGCGTCATCACTCATGTTCACGTGGATATTAAAGTCTCCAACTATAACTATTTTATCCCAGGCTAACACTAAGTTTGATATAAAGTCAGAAAACTCTGTTAAAAACTCTGAATAGGGACCAGGAGGTCGGTAGATAACTATGAACAAAACTCCTTTTTGGTTTTTCATATTTGGACATGTGATTGACAGCATAAGGCTTTCAAATGAGTGAAATGCATTGTTAGTTTTAGGGCTCATGAGTAGGCTTGAGTGGGAGATCACTGCCACACCACCACCTCGGCCTGTGCTCCTGGCAGTCTGAAAGTTAACATGGGTGGGGTTAACATGGCTGGGTGGGGTGGACTCATTTAGTCTGACGTAGTCGTCTTGTTGAAGCCACGTTTCAGTTAGAGCTAGAAGATCTATGTTATAGTCACTAATTAATTCATTAACTAAGAGCGATTTGGAGGAAATTGCTCTAATGTTTAGCAGTCCACATTTTACGTGTTTATTCATTTGTGTATTTGTGATTGTTATTTTCCTTAAGTTATTTGGTCTGACGCCTGAAATATTTTTTCTGAGATGTGACTTTTTGGCATTATTTGTACGAGGAACACGAGGGACACACACAGTCTCTATCTGTCTTGAATCTGAACACTTCACATGTAACAGAACGGGCGAGAGTTCAGCGACAGAGGAGCGTCTTGAACTGCTGCTCTGCACCTGGGGCTCATCCCTAGATGGTCACTTAACACGACTAAGACTATCGGTCAAATTCCGAACTAATAGGGATGTACCCTCCGAAGTCGGATGGATGCCATCCCTGCGTATGAGCCCGGGCTTTCCCCAAAACGCACTCCAGTTATCAATAAAGACAACGTTGTTTTGAGGGCACCATCTGGATAACCAGTTGTTGAATGCTGAGAGACGGCTGTACAATTCAGCATTGATCCGATTGGGCAGGGGACCAGAAAATATTACAGTGTCCGACATCGACTTCGCTAGGTCACACACCGCGGCTACTTGAACTTTGAGCACCTCTGATTGTCTCCGCCGGGCGTCGTTACCGCCTGCGTGAACCACGACTCGCCGGAAACGGGTCCTACTCCGCTTTAAGATCCTAAGGTTTCCTTCGATGTCACCCATTCTGGCCCCCGGGTAACACCTAACGCTAGCAGCTGGCAGCTTCACGTCTCTAACAATAGAACTCCCGATTACAAGAGTTTCTCTCGTGTGTTCAGCGGGCGTGTGATCGCTGAGGGGAGAAAACCTATTATAGACGTGAAGCTCACGGCGCTCTGAGGTTCGGCGTTTAGCGCCTTGTCCCCTCCGAACTGTCACAAAATGGTCCCTATTCTGTTCCTGGTCTAGTCCCGGCTGCACGGGAGACGCTGAGGGGCTGAGCTCGGCCTTACTGCTACTGCTAATGCTAATGCTACGCCCTGCAGCGCGGTCCGGTAGCCCTCGCGCTAAAACCGAACTATAACTGGACTTAAGCTCCTCTAAACAGCGGATCCGCGCTTCTAACTCCGTAACCCTGGCCTCCAAAACTACCACTACACTGCACTTCACGCACCTATCATCAGAGAAGGAGCCAGGGTTCTGACTCGACATATGACAGCTCAAACAGGTAAAGGTAGATCCAGCCATGACGCTAGCGGCTAGGCTACGCTAGTTCAGGCTGGAGCTAGAGAGTGAGGAGGGCTTTTTAATCCACGAAATACTGAAAAGCGAGCGGCTTGAGGCTCCGGATTGTTTGCGGAGAAATCAAACGTTCACTTTCGTGTATATGATGCGTAAATAGTGTGTATAATTCGTGGATTAATCGGTAAAAGGCTCTAAGAACGAACAGCTCTGAAAACGCGACACACTCACCGGAAATGACGTCACCGGAAACTGTCCTTTCAGTCCTCCATCTCAGGAAAAAGACCTGAAAACTCCACATTTTTAACAGCTTAATGTATACGTTTAAGACAACCAATAGTGTTATCTGAAGCACACAGGGGCTTATTCATAACTTCAACTAGCACATTCTGCAAAAAAATGAAAATCACAAATTTGGGGAAAAAAAAGTAAAATGCTGTTTTTCTCAGTTTTACCGAGGCCGACATGGTCCGACAATTCCCGTGGCGAGTCACATATGGTCTGAGACACAGCTACCAATTTCAACAGTCTGTCTTCCAGATAGGACCTTAACCTTAGTGCCAGTGATGCCCACCCAGTCCTCTAGTCTCTGTAAGAGGATCCCATGATCGACAGTGTCAAAAGCAGCACTCAGATCTAACAGAATTAAGACTGAGGCTTTGCCCGTGTCAGTGTTCAGGCGGATGTCATTTGTCACCTTGACAAGAGCAGTCTCAGTGCTGTGATGAGGTCTAAAACCTGACTGAAAAACATCAAATGAGTTGTTTATTAAGAGGAAATCTGTGAGCTGTTGGTAAACAACCTTTTCAAGGACTTTGCCCCAAAATGGCAGATTAGAGATGGGCCGGTAATGACTCAGTACTGCGGCATCAAGACTGCTCTTCTTTAGGAGAGGCTTTATGACCGCAGTTTTCAAAGACATTGGGAATGTTCCAGATTGAAGCGACATGTTAACTATGTGAGTGAGTGGTGCTAACAAACTGTTCAGCACAGACTTTAGAAATCTGGTGGGTAACACATCGAGGCAGCATGTAGATGAACTCAGACTGGTGATGATCTCATGGACAGTTTTGTCAGTTACTGGTGCAAAGTGAGTTAGCTCTAAGTGTCTTGGTGGTTTTAGGGTAATTTTTTGCATTGTGGGATTTATAGCATTTTTAATGCCCTGAACTTTGTCATTAAAGAATAATGCAAACTCATTACACTTGGATGTGGAAATGAGTTCTAACGGCAGCTGAGCTGGAGGGTTTGTTAATCTGTTTACTGTGGCAAACAGGACACGCGAGTTGTTACTGCAGCTTCCAATTATTTCAGAAAAATATCTTTCCCTATTTCTACATAAGATTAGGTTGTACATGTTCAGCTTCTCTTTGTAAATCTCTTTTTGAACCTGGAGCTTTGACTTGCGCCATTTCCGTTCGGCCCTGCGGCACTCCCTTTTCTGTGCCATGACCGAATCATCATTTCTCCACGGCGCCTTCTGCTTATTTTTAACCATTTTAGCCTTTATAAGGGCGATGGTGTCCAGAACATTCAAAACACTAGATGTAACAGAGTTCAACAAATCATTTACATTAGAACATGAGACATTTTCAAAGTTTATCATTTCCATAAACAGTGCACCTGTGCCATCACTTATGTGTCTCCTCTGAACAACTGCAGGACCAACCGGAGGTTGGGGAGAAACAGACAGGTCAAAGAAGACACAGAAATGATCAGACAGAGCAACATCGATCACATTAACATTTGAAATATTTACCCCCTTTGTAATTATGAGATCTAGAGTGTGTCCTTTGCTGTGGGTGGGGCCTCTCACATGCTGAGTAAGACTGAAGGTTTCAAGGACAGCATCAAGTTCTTTAGCATTTCTGTCACAAACATTATCAACATGCACATTGAAATCACCTGTAATGACCAAACAATCAAAGTCTGCATACGACTGAAAGCATCTCAGTAAAATCATCAATAAAACTTTGGCAGTGCTGGGGAGGCTTGTATAAAACAATGAAGAGAATGGATGGAGACCGTTTTAGCTCCATTTTAAAGGATACTTTTACAATGATGAAAACACCCCAAAAGACAACCTGCGGGTAATTATTTCATCTCTAAAGACAGCACAGACTCCACCCCCTTTTTTGTTTTCTCGTGTTTCAGATTCAAACTTAAAGTTGGGTGGAGCAGATTCTATCAGAACTACATTTCCTGTGTTTTTGTCAAGCCATGTTTCAGTTAAAAACATAAAATCAAGATTATAAGAAGAAATAAAATTATTAATTAAGAGAGATTTGTTACATAAGGATCTGACATTTAGCACAGCAAGTTTCAGACTAGTTTCAGTGGGACTGGGCTTTATCTTTTCACAGGGAATATGAATCACATTTCTCAGATTGGGCCTGACTCGCATTTTGTTTTTCCATCTGTGTGATGATGTGACTACAGAAATAGCACTAGGGGGGGCTCTTTTTACATAGGGCCCCGGGTTGGTTTGATTTTTAATGTGAAAATAAGTCCCGGCAACGCTGAGACCCAGTGCATCCTAGCTATGGGAGATACCAGGTGAAAGGCGAGGTTGGATGGGTGGTGGGGCTTTTGTAGCCAAGGAGAGTTTGGGACCAGGTGAGAGGCGATGGGGGATGGGTGGTGGGGCTTTTGTTGGTGTAGTCGGCATAGCCCTTGCTATATTGGGCGTGAGTGGAGCCATCTTAATGCCTGATTTGATCAGACTTTCAAAATGGCTGGGAAGGCCCATGGGTGAGAGTGGAGATGAGAAGGAGAATGATGAATCTTTAGAGGGAGTAGATGTTGCAGGGGGAACCCAGGGCTGGTGTGAAGGCAGGGGCGATGACAGGGATGTTGTTGGGCTTTTCACAGATGGGTCCAAGGCCTTTGAAGATTGTTCCTTTGCTGGAGGCGGTGGAGGTGAATGTGGAGCAGTTGGAGCTGAATCCTTTGCTGGTGGTGGTGGAGCAGCTGCTGATGAATCCTTTGGTGGAGGCTGAGGTTGTGGTGCTTTTGATGTTGAAACATTGGCTCGGTCTCTGGCTGATGGAGCAGGAATTTTTCTCTCATTCCTCTCTTCTCTAACTATCTGCTCAGGACCCTGTCCAGGCCCAGTCCAATGCCTCAGAGTATGGAGCAGGTTCTCTGTCAGCACCCTCACTCCACCTCTGCATAGGTGGGGGCCATTTCTCTTAAACAGGTCCTCTCGTTTCCAGAATAGATAGAAGTTCTCAATGTAATGTAGTCCTCTAGGAGCACACTCTTTGGACAGCCATGTGTTCAGCTGAAGAAGCCGGCTAAACTTGTTTATCCTGTCGATGTTTGGAAGAGGTCCACTTATGAATGTTTTGATTTCCATTTTATCAAGCACGTCGAATAACTTCAAGAAGTCTTTTTTCAAAACTTCAGTCTGTTCCCGCCGCATGTCCACTGCACCCACGTGCACAATCAGCTGTTTAGCTCCTCCATGCTTAGCCATAATATTTGGAAGGAGTGACGTTATCTCAGAAACAATGGCGCTTGGAAAAGAATGTGTGTTTATCTTTTCATGCGTCACGTGACTTATCGCGCCGTCCCCAACTAAAACAATCTCCGTGACCTTGGCTCCTGGCACAGATCCGGGCGGCAGTAGCTCAGTGGTAGAGTGCTCGTCTTCTGATCCAAAGGTCGGCGGTTCGACTCCCCGCTCAGTCAGAGCGGTCAGATCCACTGGCCCGCAGGTTGGCGGTGCGATCGCAGCTGCCTCATGTGAATACTGCCGTTGTGTCCTTGGGCAAGACACTTAACCCAACTTGCCCCAGTGTCTGCGTATATCTGGGGTGTGAATGTGTGTGTGAATGGGTGACTGGTTCCTTGATGTAAAAGCGCTTTGAGTACCTTGACGGTAGAAAAGCGCTATATAAATGTGACCATTTATCCTCCTCGCTGTATTTTGGCCACGTCATCTTTCCTTTTTTCATTTAATTCCATCTCTGAAAGTGGTAAAATTCTGTTTGTGAGCTGTATTTTAGGTGACTTCATGTTATCTTTGTATCGTTTAGGCTTTGCTCCAAGTTTGTTCCAAGAAACAGCCTGGTCTTTCTGGTTTTTAGACAGTTTTGGAAACGAGTCACTGCGGTTTAGGTTGAAAGTAGCAGTTTTTCTTGTAAAAAGTGTGCTCTTCTTACCATCGGTTGACACAGGAATTGTATCGTGAAGAACTTTTTCAGATTCCAAAACAAATATCCGTGTTTTCAGCTCATTAATTTCTTGTTGATATTTCCGACAGCGTTCACAGTCTTTCTCCCTTCTTCTCCCGGACATGTCGCTGGCGTCAGATATGTCGTTAAAACTGGAAAAATTTTCTTAAAATCCTTGGTTTACTCGAAAAAGTCTAAAGCAAAAATGTTTGGAAGACAAAAACTGATTAAAAAGCAAAATAAATAAGGAAAGCAGCGATAGCAAGCGGAGCGAGCAAAAAAGCGTGTGCACTCTTAGGAAGCAGGATAGCAGACGCTCTTCTCCCCTTTGCTTCACATGGAAAAGAGCTTCAGGAGTGATTCCTGAAGCATCGTGTGTGGAGTTTAGTGCTTGAACTTATTTACGACATGTTTTAAAGTGCATATGACGGGTAAAAGCAGGAAAAAATAATAAATAAAGAATACAAATAATAAGAATAAGAATGAATATAGCCGCAAGCGGTATTGATTGGCCCTCGCTACGCCCCAGTTTTCCTTTATTACACCTGCTGCTGAATCCGTGACGCTCTTCTCCCCTTTGCTTTCACTTTCCAAAAGTTTTATCTCTTAACTTAGAGTTTTCATTCTCTACGACAGAAAAATATTGCGATAAACGATAGCACTGAAACCATTTTATGCCACTGGCGCAAAATACTAAATAAATGTATAATATCATTAAAAAACAGTGTATTACTAAAATTGTAAACACGATAAATATTTACCACAAATACATGTCATTTCAGCTACGATAAGAAGATAAAGTCATTATCGCGATACGATACGGCCAGACGCAATCCTGGGGTATTAAACTTGAAACAAACGGAGGAACACAAACGCCTCTCGCTTGCTGATGCTCGTTAGCGTTTCCGTGGACGCGAGGGTCCGTGTTGACAGTGGAAACAGGCCTGTGGACACTGGACACACGGGGGCCGACCTCGCAGCTCCTGTGACCCTGGCGGGACGCTCTGTTTTGGCAACACCAATCCCCCCCTCGCAATCCGAGTATTCCCACTGCGAGGTACGAGGTGCGTTTATGAGCGGCGCTAATCAGGCTAACGAGGAACTCATCAAGTGTCCGGGAAGCGCAGGATGTTTGGACTATCAACTAATACTTCCTTCACGGACGACGAGCGGATCTCTATTTACTCCACGTGCTGATAGATCACAATGTTTTCTTTTCTTTTTTTTTCTTTTCACAATAATAAAAATGGCTTTCAAAAAGATTTTCCTTAGCATAAACGAGACAGACTTTTTCCATATAATCTGAACTCCAAAACACATGTTTTTACTGACAGATGATTGGCTGGAGCTTTAAAAAAAAAAAAAAAAATGAAGAAAAGAAAATGAAAAAAATATTGTAATTAATAGATTTAACATGAATATTTGGTTAAATCCAAATCAAATTCACTCAAGTTTGAATAAATGAGTACGGGAACAATAAAACGCAATAATTACAGACATAACCATTTTATATTTGACAAAGAATGTACCGTATTTTCCGGAGTATAAGTCGCACCAGCCAAAAAAATGCATAATAGAGAAGAAAAAAACATATACAAGTGGCACTGGAGTATGAAATGCGGTTGCAAGTGTGAAAATAACAAATAATATCACATATAAGTCGCTCTGGAGTATAAGTATACAAGTATAAATATAAGTATAAGTCGCACCTCGGCCAAAACTATGAAAAAAGGTGCGTCTTATAGTACGGAATATACGGTAATACAGTACATTCAGTGTTTTGTTTGTTGACGTAAACATGGTTCCAAATGAGAAGAATCTGCAGAATATAACATGAGGGAAATGGTGTGTGGCCTGTGCTCCTGGTGGTGTGAAGTGGAACTACACTCACTGATGTCAGAGCCTGGACCTGCAGCGCTGACTCGTGATTGGCTGCAGGGGCGGGGCTTCAGGAGGTTTAAACCAACTGGATTTCAGCTTTGAAACTGGCAGCACAGATGAGACTCACGCGAGGCTCAGTCTGCGTTCTGATTGGAGAATCGCCCCGACAACCAAAACACAGAATCGCAACGTAAACAATGTGGACGCCACGTCGAGTGCTGCATTAAAACATGTATATCTCATACGATTGGACCGGCTCACTGTGACTGGGCCGGCTCACTGCCACAGACAGGGCCGGCTCACTGCCACAGACAGGGCCGGCTCACCGCCACAAACAGGGCCGGCTCACCGCCACAGATAGGGCCGGCTCACCGCGATAGGGCCGGCTCACTGCGATAGGGCCGGCTCACTGCAATAGGGCCGGCTCACTGCGATAGGGCCGGCTCACTGCGATAGGGCCGGCTCACTGCCACAGATTGGGCCGGCTCACCGCCACAGATTGGGCCGGCCCACCGCAAAGACGCCCCAGCTGTGGAAAACCCCTGACCACGTCCAGCATTAATCCTCCACAAAGTCAGAACGCACAAGTTATTTTGGAGGACGGAAGCGCCGGCGGCAGGTGCTTTCTTTGTCCATGCAAATGTGGCCACAGGTTTCCGGGCGTGGTCGGCGGGGGCCGGCCCCCAGGTGACACTAATATGTTACAGCACAAACATGGCCGACGACATTTGAATCCTCATTTGATTCCCAATGTAAAGTACACTCAGAGTCCCCTTTATGGCAGCCTAAGCAAAGTGTGGTGAGGCGGGGCGTGGCAGGGGGCGGGGCCTCGGGCTGTGTGTGCGGTGGGTCATTTGGCTGGATTTACATCAACATTTCCTTTTTTAACAGCCTCTTGTGACACATCTGCCTCCGCGCTGACCACTAAAGAGCAATTATAGCCCATGGAGTGGACACACACGACCTTCACAGAGTAGTTTTACACGGGTATAAGTAGTTGTACACGAGTATAAGTAGTTTTACACGAGTATAAGTAGTTTTACACGAGTACAAGTAGTTGTACACGAGTATAAGTAGTTTTACACAAGTATAAGTGGTTGTACACGAGTATGTGGTTGTACACGAGTATAAGTAGTTTTACACGAGTATAAGTAGTTTTACACAAGTATAAGTAGTTTTACACAAGTATAAGTGGTTGTACACGAGTATAAGTGGTTGTACACGAGTATAAGTGGTTGTACACGAGTATAAGTAGTTGTACATGATGATAGAAAAGATACCGATACGTACACAGTATATATTCAGTTATATTACATTTAGAATAGAAACACCTGAAACAGTAGAAGATATGAGTAAAAAGGATATTTTAGAACTTCTGGTACAGTGTATTTCTGTCACAAAATATTATTAAGAATTGATACAGAGATAATAATAAAAAAAATACATAATTTGACTTTTCTTGATCTTTATCAGAACTAGTACAAGAACACAAGCTGATGTTAAACCAATCTGGGAAGTATCAGGATCAGTTAGTACTACTACATAAAATGAATAAAATGAATGAAATGAATAAAATGAATAAAATGAATAAAATGAATAAAATGAATAAAATGAATAAAATAATAATGAATAAATAATAATAAATACATAAAAAAGACTAGTTGACATATTTAAATTTCACAAAATGTCAATAGGCCCTTTTATTCTACCTGGACTTTTTTATCTTCTTCTTTAAATTCACAGTAAAAGTTCCAACTGCAGCTTTACTCTTTATATTCATCAAAAACAAATGCAACTTATTACTCGAGTAAATCACAAGTAAAAACTCTCAGCTTCAGCTTGAATGGGTGGTCCTTTTAGTCAATTAGCCAGAATGAATAATAAATACAGAAATATAGTATATTTTTTTAAATTATTTGAATCAAAATCAGGAAAGGTGTCAATGTTTCTATGTATTTAAGAACGATATCTACAAAAAACTGTTTTAAAATGTGTAATTTTCATCAAGAACAAGTGCTTTAAACACATCTTGAGCTGAAAATTAAATTGACCTATGAGAGCCTTGAACATTAGTGTAAACAACAACAACAACACGTGAAATACCCAGAGCGTCGACGCCGAGCCGCTGGAAGTAGATATATTCCTGCAAATCTTTCAACAGCTCCACGCGCGCTCACAAAGATATTCAAAGTGTAAATAAAACCAACTCAGATCAAGTGAATTTGAATACTCGAACCACAAACTTCCTGGAAGCCTCATTTGCACACGCTCGTCCCAATAAAAAAAAAAATCCTTTGTGCTCTATTAAAGCCCCAACTTACCTCTTTAAACAAACACGGACGCGGCTAAAAATGTGCGTAAATGTGAATATACAATGGAATACAACAAAGTAAATGTGAATATACAATGGAATACAACAAAGTAAATGTGAATATACAATGGAATACAACAAAGTAAATGTGAATATACAATGGAATACAACAAAGTAAATGTGAATATACAATGGAATACTTTCTGTTTTTATGACTTTGAGTAAAGACATGAAGTTAAAGGAAACGGAGCATTTTCCATGTCACAGTGTGGAATATTTACAGCCAAAGCAACGGCGTTCCCATGGAAACAAAGCCAGGTACGAGTCGGGTTCATGGAGATGCAAGCCCCGGTCACAGTACGCATGTGTTTTTATATGTTTATCAGTGCAATAAAAAACGACTACAAAGAAATGAAATGAAAATTAAATGAAAAATAAATCAATATGAAATGCGAAAAACAAAAGACATTTAGTTGGATGAGATGTGGACACAGCCCTCTCAGACGGCTCAGGGTTCAGCAGCAGTGAGAGAAGCCACAAAGGGACAAACTCGTGTTGGACCAGGGCTGGTGACTATCTGCCTTTCCCGCTGCGGGAACCTTTTTCAGTTCCAGGTACTTTTTTCCCCCCTCAAGTTCCAGTCCACATTTGAGGCACATTCTCACAGAGTAGGAACTAGGGACTGGGGCCAGACTTTGGGGACTAGATGCTAATGTTAGACCCACTTTCAGCCGCTGTTGCTGTGCGAGTGCAAACCTGGGGGACTGAGCGGTTCCTCCTACGGGTTCCTCTGACTGAACAGGGACTGTCCAATCGAGGGACTTGGAACGTGGAAGAAAAGCAGGAACTCTCCAACTTTGAACATGCGCAAAGAAAGAGCGACGGAGAACACGGCGTGTGAGTGGGCTTTTTTGCTTTCTTTTTGTGTTTCTTTTTGTTCGGGTCAATCCTTTTGTTGTTCTTCACTCAAAAAACCTCCGTCAGAACCAGATCAAAAAGCTTGGAAAACGGCGCTCAATTATTCCACGTCATTATTCCACATTTGAAAACACTTCCAACTGCAATCCCCTCTTCTTCATCTTCTTCTTCCTCATCGCTTTCATCGCCTTCATCTTCTTCCTCATCGCCTTCATCTTCTTCTTCCTCATCGCCTTCATCTTCTTCTTCCTCATCGCCTTCATCTTCTACTTCCTCATCGCCTTCACCTCCTTCCTCACCTTCATCCCCTTCCTCGCCTTCCTCGAATTCATCCCCTTCCTCGTCTTCATCCCCTTCCTTCGAATTCATCGCCTTCCTCCCCTTCCTCGCATTCATCTTCTTCCTCTTCCTCATTTCCTTCCTCGCCTTCATCTCCTTCCTCGCCTTCATCCCCTTACTCGTCTTCATCCCCTTCCTTTGAATTCATCGCCTTCCTCCCCTTCCTCGCCTTAATCTTCTTCCTCTTCCTCATTTCCTTCCTCTTCCTCATCCCCTTCATTGCGTTCATCGCCTTCCTCGCCTCTGTGCCGGAGCGGGACGAGTGGAAGCTGTTGTCGACATGTTTGTTTTCTATAATAATTGCTGGTCGGAGTTTGTGTAACGTTACGAGCGGTTTGGCCTCGGAGCCGAAGAATGAGTGGCGTAAACGGAGCTGCGATAATGGGCCGCGAGGAAGACGAGACATCAGGAAATCATGTGCGAGAAGCTGACGTGAACAAGTACAAATAAACCAAGCACTACGAGCTCTTCACTCTCAAAATGCTGGCCTTCTGGTGGTCCCGAGGGTCTCTGAAAGCACAGTAGAAGGTAGAGCCTTCTGGTGGTCCCGAGGGTCTCTGAAAGCACAGTAGAAGGTAGAGCCTTCTGGTGGTCCCGAGGGTCTCTAAAAGCACAGTAGGAGGTAGAGCCTTCTGGTGGTCCCGAGGGTCTCTAAAAGCACAGTAGGAGGTAGAGCCTTCTGGTGGTCCCGAGGGTCTCTAAAAGCACAGTAGGAGGTAGAGCCTTCTGGTGGTCCCGAGGGTCTCTAAAAGCACAGTAGGAGGTAGAGCCTTCTGGTGGTCCCGAGGGTCTCTAAAAGCACAGTAGGAGGTAGAGCCTTCTGGTGGTCCCGCGGGTCTCTGAAATCACAGTAGGAGGTAGAGCCTTCTGGTGGTCTCAGAGTCTCTAAAAGCACAGTAGGAGGTCGAGCGTTTAGCTCCCAAGCTCTTATGTTATGGAATCAGCTCCTGTCCATGTTAAAGAGGCCGACACAGTCTCTTCATTTAAGACCAGGCTCAAAATCGCTCATGGTCAGACCAGTGAGGAACAGAAATATAAAGCTACAGTTTCAGCTCCGCTGCCCTAGGAGCAACTCTGGGGGAAGTATGGCAGCTTGAGCAAAATATTGTGTTTTTGTTTGAAATCAGGGAAGATAAATATGCGAGATCCGAGAGGTTTAAAAAACAAATATATATAAATATATATATATATATAAAAAAAATATATATATATTTATGAAATCTGTAAAAACATATCACACAGAATAACACACACACACAGTTCTCACGGCCAATCGGGAAATAAACACGGTACACTTTGGCGCTTTTGTATTGCGGCTCGTTTTGAACTGTGGACATGCCCAAAACACACACACACACACACACACACACAAACACACACAGACGCACACACAGACACACACACACACACACACAAACACACACAGACGCACACACAGACACACACACACACACACACACAAACACAGACAGACACACACACACACACACACACACAGACAGACACACACACACACACACACAAACACACACACACACACACACACACACAGAGAGAGACAGACACACTCACACAGCACGAGGGCGTTGTGTTTCACTGTGAGAGAGCCGTGGGGGGAGCGAGGAGAGCCGTGGGGGGAGCGACTCGGCGAGGGAGGAGAGCCATGGGGGGAGCGACTGGGTGAGGGAGGAGAGTCGTGGGGGAGCGAGGAGAACCGTGGGGGGAGCGACTGGGCGAGGGAGGAGAGTCGTGGGGGGGAGCGACTGGGCGAGGGAGGAGAGCCATGGGGGGAGCGACTGGGCGAGGGAGGAGAGCCATGGGGGAGTGAGGGAGGAGCCATGGGGGAGGTACTGGGTGAGGGAGGAGAGCAGTGGGGGGAGCGAGGAGAGCCGTGGGGGGGGTGAGGCGGGGGAGACGTCGGGGGGTGACAGTAGCCCGGGCGCTCGGCTCCTCCCCCCGGGCCGCCTCCAGCTGATCCGCTTTACACCCGCAGTAAAGCTGTCGACGCGCAGTAAACACGGCACTTTCCCCGCGCGGGCCTGCACTGTCTCACCGAGCTGTCAGGGGGCGGGGTTTAGGATGCGGGGGCGGGGTTCAGGGGAAATGGAAGAGAGGAGAACTCGTCTGGTCCGCATAGTTTAGATCTTTACGGTCGCCATGACGGCCGCAAAGTTTCGACGGGAACGACAATCGCTCCGTGTCGTACTCTGATACACGGCCCCGTCAAAGTACTGCATTCTGGACACGTGGAATACCTTTATAGTTATATTATTATTTTTATACTAGTATTATTATACTATACTATTATAGTTATAAAAAAACAAACATCTATAATACATACAGGAATAGTGCAGTATTTCAGCAGTATTTCAGCAGTATTTCAGCAGTATTTCAGCAGTATTTCAGCAGTATTTCAGCAGTATTTCAGCAGTATTTCAGTACATGCAGTAACAAAATTTAATTAAATTAGACAAAAACAGCCAGATACAATACAGTTCTTTACATTTAGCTCTATTTTTTGGATGAGAGATTGAACAAAAAAAGACTTAATTTTGCTTCTAAAATTGCCACAATTATTACTTATTATTATTATTTATTTCAATTGTGCGTCATTTACATTAAATAAATTATATTTACAATCGAAAAGGAGCTGAGAGAAGAAAGAAAATCAGTCCAGTCGAAGCTTAAATCCCTGTGAGTTCAGACGAGCGTGATTGACAGGTGGATTAGCCAATCAGGGACACGCATGGTTTCGTCTGAATCAAAAAACAAACATGGCCGCTTACGAGAATTATACTTCAAAACATGATGACCGTGACAATTTTAGAAGCAAAAATAAGTCTTTATAGTTCAATCTTTAGTCAAAAAATTGCTCTAAACGTAAAGAACGTTATTTTATCTGTTTTAATCAAATTGTACTTTATTTTGTTCTTTCAGGAAGTTAAATGTCGTAAAGTCGCTCACAAACAATCGTAACGCTAACACTTGCTATCGTAACGTCCGTACAAAATAAACCGTGTACGACCGAGCTGAGCGCTTAGTAAATAAAAAGAGATGGAGAAAGAAACAAAAGCGTCTTCACCCTTCGTTCCTGTAGACGGTCCTGAAGCAGTCGCCCAGACCCTTGTAACTGTTGGGGTCGCCGGTCCCTCTCTGGATCTGAAACCTGCAAAACAAAAACAAAGGAGGCTAAATGCTACGTGCTAAATAAAACGTACAATTACATCACATTACATTCATTGTGTTTCTGTCGTCATGGATGCAGCTGTGGATTATTTTAGTGTTTAGTTGTTAAGTCATACGATTATGGAGATGTTGTACATACATTTTTAACCAGGTGGAGGTAAAATATGCTAATCAGAAGGCTTCTACCGTATTTTCTGCACTATAAGGCGCCCTGGATTACCGTATTTAGACTATAAGACGCCATTTTGTACATCGTTTTGGCCATGGTGCGACTTATATGAGTTTTTTCTTCTCTATTATGCATTTTTCGGCTAATGCAATTTATACTCCGGAACGACATATAATCCGGAAAATACGGTACAAGGCGCAGTGTCTATCAAATCAAAATCAAATCAAATCAATTTATTTTTGTAAGGCCCAAAATCACAACAACAGTTGCCTCTGAGGGCCACATGGGTCTGAGGGTCTATGAATGGACTAATTTTGATCATTTTTCATATATAAGTCGCACCAGACTATAAGGCGCATTAAGCGGAACTATAAGGGTACCACAAAAAATCGCGTTGAGCTCAGTAAACACAACCGGAATTAGTCCATATATAAGGCGCACTGGATTACCGTATTTTCCGGACTATAAGACGCACTTTTTTTTATTTTTACATAGTTTAGACCGGGGATGCACTGGACTATAAGTCGCATTAAGCAAAACAAAACGTGTACCACACAAAATCTTTTCGAACTCAGTAAGCACGACCAGAATTAATCCATAAGGCAAACTGGATTATAAGGCACACTGTCGTTTTTTGAGAAAATTAAGTGCACCTCATAGTGCGGAAAATACGGTAAATGGAGAATAATGACAAATATAGTGTTTTATATGTGAAAATGCCAAACTGCTCCTTGTATTTTGACATTTTCATACAGAAAATGCTGCCACGTTTATGATAAAATGCGTCTTTCAGCACATTTTGCCAGCGTCTTTAGGTTCCGGACGACGACCGATGAACCGCCACCGCCCCCGAAGACTCACCGCCGCGGGCCCCGAAGACACATCGCTGCGGCCCCCGAAGACACATCGCTGCGGCCCCCGAAGACACATCGCCGCGGCCCCGAACTTGTATCGCAGAAGACTCTAGAACGAAAGTCGGCGGCGGCAGGGACACGTCTCGGGCCCCGGGTTCAAGCAGAGTCAGAGGAAGTAGGAGAGCGGCGGGATGGTTTCATGTGGCAGGTCGCGGGGTCGGCAGTAACTCCTGTGTACGGGAGCCTGATGGGGCCATAAACCGTCCCCCGGGAGCGCAGCCTCTTTCATATCGCCAACACATTAACGTCCCAAAAAGTCTGGGCCCTGGAAATCCCGCTGGAAAAACTCCCCCGCGAGCCCGTAACCCGGGGCCCGGAGCGCGGCTAAAGCTCGCCAGTAAAGGCTTGTCTGACACCATATTAAAGAGCAGCGCCGGAGGGCGGCGAGCGGGGTGTTCACGGCAGCCGCGGGGCCCGTGGTCAGCGGCGGGACACGCGGCCAAAAACTGGATAATATGGCAGAATTAGAATAACGAATAAAAATGAATCAAAACGAATCAAATTGACCTAAAACAAGAGCCAAACGTCCAGTGTCGTCATGGAAACAAAGGCATAATGTGATATTTCTAATGTTTTTTTGTCATGTTTGAACCTGAACGGCGATATTTACGGACACATTTGAGCGCAATCCTGACGCAATGTGCAAATGTTTTATGAATATTATGGAGATGATTAAAAAAATATAGAAATATAGTCAATCTGGCCCTCTGCATTGGCCCTGTGGTCTTAAGTGTGCTAAAATACCAAAACATACTTGTTTTTGTGTTACAGTATTGACATTGTGGTGCATCAATACGCATTTAATCTTAAAAAATAGCGTTGCAGGATATTTATTGTGTATCGCAAAATTGCATTATTATTATTATTATAATCTTACGAATTAACACTTCTTAAACATTTTAACCATAATTTAATCACTCACTGTTCACTTTCTGTAAACTCAACTGTACATTTGTGTACATTTGTGTACATAGTAAGCTTATTTTTTTATTTAAATTTTTTATTATCTTATTGTTATTTTTATCCCATAGTAGATTTAAATTGTTTCTCTTTTTGACTTTATATAAGTTGTTTTATCATTTTTCTCATTTTCTGATTCTGACATGTGTTATAATATAAGACATGTTTCCTGTATTAGACATAAATGATGGTTTTACTCTTAACCCTTGATCGCTTTAATAACGTATTTTTTTATTAATTATTATGTCTTGAATACCGTATTTTCTGGAGTATAAGTCGCACCAACCAAAAAATGCATAATAGAGAAGAAAAAACATATATAAGTTGCACTGGAGTATAGGTATAAGTATAAATATAAGTATAAGTCGCATAAGCTCAGCCAAAACTATGAAAAAAGGTGTGACTTATAGTCCAGAAAATACGGTATATGCAGCGCAGTACAGTGTCCTCGTCAGGCCTATATTTACAATTATTGATGATTATGTCAAGAGTCAGATTTCCCTTTGATCACATTCTATTCTCAGAAGAAATGTCCAAAAGGAATATTCACAAGACTAACAATAAAGTAACAATGTTGAACCTGATTACCGTATTTTCTGGACTATAAATCGCACCTTTTTTCATAGTTTTGTCCGAGGTGCGACTTATACTCCAGTGCGACTTATATATGTTTTTTTCTTCTCTATTATGCATTTTTTGGCTGGTGCGACTTATACTCTAGAAAATATGGCATTACTCACTGTATTATCACAGATTAGTACTCTCTGTATTACGACACAGATTAGTACTCTGTGTATTACCACAGATTAGTACTCTCTGTATTATCACAGATTAGTACTCTGTGTAGTACAACAGATTAGTACTCTGTGTATTACCACAGATTAGTACTCTGTGTAGTACAACAGATTAGTACTCTGTGTATTACCACAGATTAGTACTCTGTGTATTACCACAGATTAGTACTCTGTGTAGTACAACAGATTAGTACTCTCTGTATTATCACAGATTAGTACTCTGTGTAGTACAACAGATTAGTACTCTGTGTATTACCACAGATTAGTACTCTGTGTAGTACAACAGATTAGTACTCTGTGTATTACCACAGATTAGTACTCTCTGTATTATCACAGATTAGTACTCTGTGTAGTACAACAGATTAGTACTCTGTGTATTACCACAGATTAGTACTCTCTGTATTATCACAGATTAGTACTCTGTGTAGTAAAACAGATTAGTACTCTGTGTATTACCACAGATTAGTACTCTGTGTAGTACAACAGATTAGTACTCTGTGTATTACCACAGATTAGTACTCTCTGTATTATCACAGATTAGTACTCTCTGTATTATCACAGATTAGTACTCTGTGTAGTACAACAGATTAGTACTCTCTGTATTACCACAGATTAGTACTCTCTGTATTACCACAGATTAGTACTCTGTGTAGTACAACAGATTAGTACTCTCTGTATTATCACAGATTAGTACTCTCTGTATTACGACACAGATCTGCGTTTTGGCCGCTCCGTCTGTATGAAATATGACTGTGAGAGTGATGTCATCCGACTCCAGCACTATAAATCCCGCCCCGTGTTCCCGGCCCTGTGGATGGGACAGGGGCACTTCCTGGCCAGCGGCTGCTGTGCCCCTCCTCTGCTCTTTATCTGTGCTCTCCGCAGGCCGTCCCGTTTGGAGATGGGTTTATGACAGGGTGCACTCAGGCCAGGAGGAAATGAGGCGACCCCCGGGTCACACGTGGAGTCAGGGAGCGCACGACCACTGCCCCGTCAACTCTCCTCTACCCCCCAAAAAACTGCGTCTGAATACTCCAAAACTACCTTCGAATACTCCAAAACTGCCTCTGAATACTCCAAAACTATCTTCGAATACTCCAAAACTGCCTCTGAATACTCCAAAACTATCTTTGAATACTCCAAAACTATCTTCGAATACTTCAAAACTATCTTCGAATACTTCAAAACTGCCTCTGAATACTTCAAAACTGCCTCTGAAAACTCCAAAACTGTCTTCGAATACTCCAAAACTATCTTCGAATACTCCAAAACTACATCCAAATGCTCCAAAACTGCCTTCAAATACTCCAAAACTACCTTTGTATACTCCAAAACTACCTCTGAATACTTCAAAACTGCCTCTGAATACTCCAAAACTATCTTCGAATACTCCAAAACTATCTTCGAATACTCCAAAACTGCCTCTGAATACTCCAAAACTGCCTCTGAATACTCCAAAACTACATCCAAATACTCCAAAACTACCTTTGAATACTCCAAAACTACCTCTGAATACTTCAAAACTACCATCGAATACTCCAAAACTACCTCTGAATACTTCAAAACTACCTCTGAATACTCATCCGAATACTCCAAAACAAAAACTACCTGAAAATACTCCAAAACTACCTTCGAATACTTCAAAACTGCCTCTGAATACTCCAAAACTATCTTCGAATACTCCAAAACTATCTTCGAATACTCCAAAACTGCCTCTGAATACTCCAAAACTACATCCAAATACTCCAAAACTACCTTTGAATACTCCAAAACTACTTCCGAATACTCCAAAACTAAAACTACCTGAAAATACTCCAAAACTACCTCCGAATACCGTACTTCAAAACAATCTCCAAATACTCCAATACTCTTGCTCTCTCTGCCCTCCTGCTCTCTCTGCCCTCCTCTTGCTCTCTCTGCCCTCCTGCTCTCTCTGCCCTCCTGCTCTCTCTGCTCCCTTGCTCTCTCTGCTCCCTTGCTCTCTCTGCTCCCTTGCTCTCTCTGCTCCCTTGCTCTCTCTGCCCTCCTGCTCTCTCTGCCCTCCTGCTCTCTCTGCTCCCTTGCTCTCTCTGCTCCCTTGCTCTCTCTGCCCTCCTGCTCTCTCTGCCCTCCTGGATCAGGTCGGGGCAGAGCGGGGGGAGAGGCGAAGGCCCAGGACGATCCAGGTGTCTTTGATTTAACTCTATGTGAATTTGTTTACAAGTTGAGAACACCTTAAATCTGGAGCTTTCTCTTAAATGTGACAAACGCAGGAGCGAGAGAGAAACTAAACTCAAACTCAAACGCTTCAGTCGGAGGCCTCGAGCGCACAACCGCCTTCACTAAACACGTTTTTTACAATATCTAAAGACTTTTCAAACATGTATATCTGGAACTAATAAAAACATTTTTTATTATTTTTACTATTATTATGTTGGTTTGTCTTTTATTCACCAATGACTGTTTTAGAGTTTGATTTTCTCTCTTTCGGTTGGTTAAATAAAACATTTTTGTAGAGACTCCCGTTGTATTTTTGGCCTAGAAAATTCATTTCTTTAAGTTCTTTAGATTATGACAAAAATAATAGCAGGGATAATCAAATAAAAATGTATATTAAAATGATTCATCATTGAATTGACTTTTTAATTAAGAATTTACGGTAAATTAAAATATTATATTTATGAAAGAGCTGCAACAATTTTTTTAGGAGTCAACTATTTAGTTAGTCGACTTTTAAAATACATTTTAAACTTCTAGATAGAGAAAAATTGCAAATATAAAGTGTAATTGATGAAAATCTTAAATATTTTTTTTTTTTACTTTATGATTTAATAATATCACAGTTTTTGTTATTTTAAAAAAAGGTCATTTTGTCTGAAGTCTGTAAAACAATTACAAAAAACGATAACAACGATCAAAGTGCGACAATACATCGAATTTTAGATATTTTTAAAATTATAAATAGTTTTGAAGATATACAAAAGTATTTCATTTATAGGAAAAATGCTACAAAAATATATGATCAAAAACAAAATAATTTAAAGTTGTGTTGTAAACTTTCAAATAATGGCATGAGGTGATGTTTCTCACTTTTGTGATTAGCTTTACAGACATTTCACATTCGTCTCGATAATTAAACATCAATTTACACATTTAAAGACATTTTAACACGTTTCTGAATTCTGTCGCTATCGCCCTAAGTATTTGCTGATTAATCTTCGCAGCCCACATTCCCACCACGAGCCGACCGCCGGCGGCAGTTTAAAAACGCCTTAAAAACCGCTCAATCCGCCGGTGACCTGGAGTTGCACAGGTGAAGGTCAGGACAGGGCCGGGGCGTGGTCCTCCTCTGACGGGACAAGCCTCTCGCCCCCGTAAAGTCCACCCCGCCCCCCCCCGACGGCACGCTCGCGTCCCCGGTTTAGAGTTTTACGGCCGGGCGTCGGTGTTAAGGCCTAGACCCCAGCGGTAACAGGGCACCAGCAGAAGGGCACGCACCGGAGTCAAACGGCATGTAGAGGTGAGCCGCTTAATGACGTGGTTAGCGCCGGGTTCGGGTGCTGATCAAAAGGCGGCAGTAGACCGTGGTTTTTAAAAGCAGACCCATTAAAGGAGCCGTAAGTCACACCGACGAGCTCAGATGATGTTGTGGCGTTTTACTGCGGCGTATCGCGGATTTCAGGCCCTGTTTGTATCCAATTACGGCCATTACAGACGCTTCGGACATGCTACAGACATGCTAATGAGGATTAGCCAACGCCTTTATAGATGGAGAAGTCTTAAACGTGTGAATGTATGGTTTTACGTGAGTTCTTTAAGGCGCTTGCATGCGAGTCCTGCCAGCGGTAAAGTGTCCTCTACAGTTTTGTGATTCGGTTTAAGGGCAGGGACCAAAAAAAAACCTGCCCGGCCGCTGCACATCTTCACGTCCAGAGTGTTTTTATTCTCGACGTTTGTGTGCTACAATGGGGTTGTGGTCAAACGTGTGAAAAATCTGATCCTAGTCAATACTAAAACTACTATAGAGACAGAATTGGACACTTCCTGAGCAGTTTTTAAATTATCTTGAGGTTTTTTCAAAACAAAAATGGTAAAAAGTGCAATTTGTTTTCTGTTTAAAATGAGAATCTGCATTTTTATCATTATTGCGGTATAAAAATCGGTATCGAGTATTGATCTTATTCATTAATATTGAAGACTAGCCACTATTGCTATTGAAATGTCACACTCTGGACGATGATATGAAAACCTAGAGCACCAGAAATTAATTCACACTCAAGAAAACGATCGAATGCGCGTCAAAAACATAGACGGTTGTGTCCCGACGGCATCAGGAACTCATCTACCATTAAAAAGCGCACCTCGATTTACATCTACGCTTCAGATCGACGTTCGGAGCCAGAAAACGCACAGACCGCACTCACTTTCTCCCGACATTATCTGTACATCTGCTCTCCGAAAACACGCCATATTCGTCTGAACGGCACGATTTGCGCTCGACACGCTCCGTTTTCTCGCACTCGTCGCGACACGTTTGAGAAATGTGACCCCCGTTTTCCCAGGACCCCGCGAGCGCCTGAATCCCGAAGTGTTTCCCCGGCTTTATCTTCGGCGTATGAGACAATCTTGAAGGAGAACTCGGGGGAAAAAATCTTGCTTTTACAGCCGCGCAGTTAATTTTAATGAGCGGGATCATAAAGACGGTAAAAGTCCTTTGAGTCGTACAAGAGGTTAGGGCCGCGCTTTTGACCTAAATGATCCAAGATGGCATCGCGCTGAGAGCCAATCGCATCCGGGGCCCCGTCCATCCAATCGGCGTTGGAGCTGCGACCGTTAAACCCCTGATATTTGGACAAAGACGGAGTTAATAACAAAAACCGAGGCGCAATAAAAGTGTTTGGAGGTTAATTCCAGATGACCTCCGCCCGACGCAGTAACACGGGAGACGAGAAGGCGCGGCTTTGATGGGCCGCCGCGTGGGTTTTTGGGCGAAAACGCTGGCGAGTCTCGGTGGAGTTTTGAGACGGCGGCGAGAGGAGGCGCGTTTTAGAGTGGAGGGGAGTGAACGGGAACGGGATTTGCGCGAGCGGTGACGTGGATCGAAGGTCGAGGGGTTTACGGTCACGACAAGAGGCGCGTAAAGGACAAGTGGTGTAAAAGTCGTGACGCTTGGGTTTGTGTCACGTGTGCTACAGTCAATATAACACGTTTAACCACAAGTCACGGAAACTTCACAAATAAACATGTTTTATTTGTCGGTAAAACTGATGAACTGTCTTTTAAAACAAGTTATCTCGCTCTTTAACCAGTTTACTTACTTTAAAGGGCCCATGACCGGTTGGACAGCTCATTGAACTAAAATGCAGTTAAAATAAATGTATAGTGAATTTTGAAAAAAAAAAAAAAAAAAAGAATACATTTGATCCCAGAATAGCAAATTTTTTAGGTTTATAATTTCACTTCCTGTTTAGAATCGATGACATCACACTAGGAAATTATCCGGAAAACACTGGGCAATAACCATTTTTAAATTTGACAAATAAAAATATATGAGAGTGACTTTATTTTGTTTAATTCATGTTTAGAATGTCAAAAAAATAATTTATTTGTGTAAATTTTCCCTGGCGTGATGTCACTTCCTGTCATTTTTGTACAGATTTTTCTCCACAAATACCTACTCGATTGTTTTAAAACTATAACTTACATGTACAACAGGTATAAATACACCAAATAAATGGTAAAATCCTGTCATAGGTACTTTAAATGACTGTGAGTATTGTATGAGTTTAAATCGAAATACACGTCATCTCCATCTCATTACTTGAATAGGTCTTGGCCAACTACTCGACGTGACGCTGAATTGTGTGCACAAGACGAGGGTGTAAATAATCGAGGTGCGCCGCAGCCAACGTTTCCTGCAGCTCCCAGCATGCATTGCACCGTAAAATGAAATAAGTCCTGGCAAACGACCATGACCTGTATGTGCCGAGCCTGCGGATGAACAAGGCATCATCACACACGAACAGAACAGAACAGAACCGATGTTGTCCAAAAGGTGGCGGACTGTCTATGGGGAAGTTCTGAGGGTAAAAATGAGACCGCTGTGCACCGCCCGCATCTGATTATACACAAACTTCAACGATCGAGAACCAGGAAGCGATGGCAGGGTTCCGCAGGCTTGTCGTCGGCATTAGCGGCCAGTAAAAAGCACAATTTGGCCTCAGAAAGTTGCGAAATCCATGTTGAATGATTGGAATGTGTTTGAAAAAGTGAGGAAGGAGTTTGGACTGCTGCAGCAAGTTCAAATCCGAACTTGATCGCCTCAAGTTTGGATTTACACGAGTTCAGACACACAGTTGTTTGAGTTCAACGCAAGTGAAAGAGAGAATTTCCTGACTCAAGGGCTTCTATAAAAAATCCTCTATAAAAGCGTGCGCGACCTCCTCCGCGCGTCCCAGGTCCGATTACGCACACAAAACGTTCTGGACCAGTTCAGACTAGAGATTATCCGTTTGGTGTGAAAGAGCCGGTACAATTATAGTGACTACAGCCGTTTTCACACATTTTTAAGAAGACAAAAATGTGGTTTTGACCAAACGCTTTGCCAGTTTTTCTCCAATTTGGCAGTTTTGGTGATGTTTATAATGTCACTTCCTGGTCTGACGTACAATAGTTATGATTTGACAAATAATTACAGCTTTATCTTGTTAAATTATTGCTTAAACTGTCGTAAAAAGGTGTAAGTTGTGTACTAAGCTATTTTTAATGGTACAGCGCTTTTAGATGACATCACAGAGGTGGAGGTATTCTGTTGCACTACTTGTTATTTTAAACTTTCATATGTCAAATTTTCTTCACAAACTGCATCTTGACTGAAGTTAAACTATGTATGATTATTTACCTCAGGGACGATCTCACCAAAACAACGTCATAATTAAATGAGAACCTGTCAGGCGGGCTTCAAACCTGAACCTGCCTTAGAACAGGAAGTTTGATTCCTGAACGTTTACCTCCGCGGTGAGCCCTTGGTCATGCGGTGAATTAATTGATCGATAATGTCTGACAACACCAAAATGTGCACTAGTCAAATCATTATTTTATCACATGCACAACAGAAGGAAGTGGGTTACAGCTGGAGTTTTGAGGGTGACCGCTCCGTATATATATTTTTGTTACAAATGGAGTTTTATTGGCACTTTTCAATTTGCAAAACTTATTTCATTTCTTTTATTTATTTTATTTTATTCATGTATTTTATGTATTTTTATTATCATTATTTTTCATTATTTAAAATATTTTTTTTCTTTTTTAATTTTTAAAAATGTTCTTTATTTTAAGTATTCTAAGTATTTATTTTATTTTATTTATTTTATTTATTTTATTTATTTTATTTATTTTATTTATTTTATTTATTTTATTTATTTTATTTATTTTATTTATTTTATTTATTTTATTTATTTTATTTATTTTATTTTACATTGTATTTCTTTTTCATTTTATTCTATACAAGCTTAGAATAATATTTTGCATGCATTTGAAGTCATAAACGGTGAGATACGCCTCTTTTTAGTGGACTAAAGGCGGTCTTAGTCTCCACTGGGCGATACTGAAGGTGATGCTGAAGCGCGTTACCTCATGGCAGTCGGTGACATATTTGGACAGAGCCACTTTTGGTCTGCGTGCGGTGAAAGAGTGGAAAACGTGAGTGCTTTTAGCTGAGTTTCCAGAAAGTGTGTGCACCTGACATGATCACGATTCACCATTAACCAGGGCCTCTTAACCTCTGCCAAACCTCATTAACTTAAATTACAGCGCTAATGTTAGAGCCATGATTTTTTATTTCAGCAAACGTCAAAAAAACAATGAAAACGCGGCACAAATGATCATTAAGGGCTTCATAAAACACCGGAGAGGCACGAACCATGCGAATCCAGGTCGAGTTGTGCCTGAACGACAAGGTTTCGTCGACAATAAAAAGAAAGTACGACAAGCGCGACGCAGACGTGAAGCGCTGAAGGCAAACGACACCGCGTCAAACTGCACGGGCCGTTAAAGCGTTAAATACTTGTGTACCGACTTGTTTTATCACCCTCAATTATGATATCTACCAACCAAAATCGCTAATAATAGAGTGGAAAGAACACCAAGTCCAACAACAACATAAATCCTTTTCGAGACTCGTGGACGAACAACGGACAATTTACAAAAGTATTGTTGATGCGATAAAGCTGTTAAGTAATCGTAGGCTTGTTCACATCTGTAAAACCGTCTAAATGTAGAACTATAATGACTTAATCCTGCTGTTGGAACTGCAGTATAAGTCGCACCTTTTTTCATAGTTTGGCCGGGGTGCGACTTATACTCCAGAGCGACTTATATGTGATATTATTAACACTTTATTGTATCATTTTGTTTGTTATTTTCACTGACAACCACAAGAGGGCGCTCTAGGCTCTAAGCGGCGCAGAAGAAGAGTCTGCACTTCCTCTTCCTCTGGAGTTTGTGGAGTTGTTTAGAAGTGACACAGAGGAAGAAGAATTCAGTGGATTTAGTGATTTGGTTTTTTTCTTCTCCATTATGCATTTTTTGGCTGGTGCGACTTATAGTTTGGAAAATATGGTACTCGTGTGATAGATGACAGGTGATTTATTTGACATTTAAAATCCATTTAAATTGTTAGTTGAGGCTCAAAATTGTTCCAGACGCGGGTTCTCGTATCAAAAAGACTTCAGTCCGAGATCTTTTCAGTCAGAAGCTCAAATCATGTTCAAACTCCAGTGTACGTGGTTAACTTTTTACAAAAAACGGTCCTGAACCATGTGATCAACTACAGAGGATGAACGAAAGCAAGACTACAGCGCTAATGAGGCTAGCTCTGTGATTGGAGGAGGGTTTGAACGGACGTCCAGGGCGAGGAGGACATCATGTCTCAGGAGAAGGGGAGATGGGGAGAGATGAGGTGAAGGGGGAGAGTAAGAAGACAAGCCCCCAGGTCCGATGAGTCCAAGCCCCCCGGTCCAATGAGTCCAAGCCCCCCGGTCCGATGAGTCCAAGCCCCCCGGTCCAATGAGTCCAAGCCCCCCGGTCCAATGAGTCCAAGCCCCCCGGTCCAATGAGTCCAAGCCCCCTGGTCCAATGAGTCCAAGCCCCCTGGTCCGATGAGTCCAAGCCCCCCGGTCCAATGAGTCCAAGCCCCCTGGTCCGATGAGTCCAAGCCCCCCGGTCCAATAAGTCCAAGTCCCCCAGTCGTCCGATAAGTCCAAGTCCCCTGGTCCGATGAGTCCAAGCCCCTCTGGTCCGATGAGTCCAAGCCCCCCGGTCCGATGAGTCCAAGCCCCCCGGTCCGATGAGTCCAAGCCCCCCGGTCCGATGAGTCCAAGCCCCCCGGTCCGATGAGTCCAAGCCCCCCGTTTTGTAAATGCTGACTCCATTTTATCAGTCATTTATATCAGATTCACTAGAAAAGGCGGTAATGGCGGTGGCGGGCGGCGGTGAGCGGCGGCTCTACGGCGAGTCGCTCCTGGACCCGGTGCCGGCGAGCGCGAGCTGCGATGGGGAAGGAATGCCTCGCTCCACATCTGCTCTTTATGCCCCCCCGATCACGTCACCGGCCCCTCAACCAACATCTGTCACCGCATTAAAGTTAATGGGAGAGGCGCAGGCAGATGATTCCCATGGCATTTTTCCTTTATTACATAGTGGACAATTAACAGCGACATGAAATGCACGTTTAGCGGATTAACAGCGTGCGTCGCGGGGGCTGCCGAGACCACCGGCGCGAGACAGATATGAACGGTTATGGGAACGCTGAGGTAAAAGTTGAAATCGGCACTCGGTTTTTGACATATTTTTATGTGTTTCTGGAGCTAGAGCCAGTCAGAGTGTGTCTACGATCCAGAAAACTTAGCGAGTCTGTAGCGCGGAGAAAACAGGAAGTAGACAAATATCACGAGGGACTGAAGACACGTCGTGGATTAAACTGTTCATCTGCGGTGGGATGTCAATCTTTTATCAGTAATTCAAGGTTAAATTCTAACCAAAGTCAATAAAGACTTAGCGGTATGAGCTTAGCTTAACTTAGCGGTTTTCTGAACTATATGTTTCAGTAATTGCCATTTTTGACCAAATTTGTGGCAGTGAAATGTAATTACTTCAACCATAGAGACCTTAGAGACCTGCCGAGACCACCGGCACGAGGCAGATATGACGCTGAGGTAAAAGTTGAAACCTGCGCTCGGTTTTTGACACATTTTTCTCTGTTTCTGGAGCTAGATCCAGTCAGAGTTTGTCTACGATCCAGAAAAAGTACGAAGATGTGAGTCTGTAGCGCAAAGAAAACAGAAAAGAGACAAATATCACAAGGGACTGAAGACACGTTGTGGATTAAACTGTTCATCTGCGGTGAGACACGTTTGATTTTGTTCTTAATGGGAGCTGGCCGGCGACT
This sequence comes from Eucyclogobius newberryi, assembly GCF_026437365.1. Taxonomy (NCBI): domain Eukaryota; kingdom Metazoa; phylum Chordata; class Actinopteri; order Gobiiformes; family Gobiidae; genus Eucyclogobius; species Eucyclogobius newberryi. The sequence goes on from NW_027315846.1 coordinate 3,641,122, forward strand.
TCCTTTGTTTTCGTATTTGACCCTGAAACAACGGACTGATCTGATTGCACGTTTCTGTCAGAGTTTGGTTCAAGGTAAAACGGAGGGAGTTGTGACCGATCCGACGACAATCCCTACGGAAACTAGAGGTATTATTCAGTCGGAGGCCCCACCTGAAGGATGTTTGAATGTCAATATGTCAGAAATGGACCATCTTTTATCAGTAATTCAAGGTTAAATTCTAACCTAAGTCAATAAAGACTTAGCGGAATGACTTTTCTGAACTAAACGTTTCAGTAATTGCCATTTTTGACCAAATTTGTGGCTGTGAAATGTAATTACTTCAACCTTAGAGGCTTGTATTGTTTAAGAAATGGATTTGATTTCCCAACCGGGGTCGCACCAGGACTGGGAATGCATTACGTTTTTTTTCCAAAGAAGGTGAAATTGAGCAGTATTTGAATCATAAAAACGTACTTTGCACATCCTTATAAACCTTTAGACCGATTGTGGACATCGGTCGTCGAAACAAGACATAATACGTATAAAATAAATGGTAATAATAGGCGTAAACTACAAAAGTAAAGTTTGAGAAGCGGCGTCTTAAAGGATTGTTTGTGAGGCACTGAGTTGGAAGCATTTCTGCCAAAAACACAAGCAAGAGGGCGTTTGAGTTTGCATGTTCTCCTTGTGTCTGGGTTACCAAAAAGATAAAACGTGCACAAAATCCAGCGTCAAACTTCAAACTTTGTAGATGTAATAAAAAACAGATTAAAAACAATATGAAATGTGAAAGTGCAGCACTGCAAACAAAACATGCATCAACGCAGTCGGAGAACATAGTCATTAAACTAATATTCTTTAATAACGTCGGCCCTCGATCGGTGCCAGAGTCAGAGTCAGAGTCAGAGTCAGAGTCAGAGTCAGAGTCAGAGTCAGAGCCAGAGCCAGAGCCAGAGCCAGAGTCGGTGCCAGAGTCAGAGCCAGAGCCAGAGTCAGAGTCAGAGCCAGAGTCAGAGTCAGAGTCAGAGCCAGAGCCAGAGCCAGAGTCAGAGTCAGAGCCAGAGCCAGAATCAGAGCCAGAGCCAGAGTCGGTGCCAGAGTCAGAGCCAGAGCCAGAGTCGGTGCCAGAGTCAGAGCCAGAGCCAGAGTCAGAGCCAGAGCCAGAGTCGGTGCCAGAGTCAGAGCCAGAGACAGAGCCAGAGTCGGTGCCAGAGTCAGAGCCAGAGCCAGAGTCGGTGCCAGAGTCAGAGCCAGAGCCAGTCGGTGCCAGAGTCAGAGCCAGAGTCAGAGCCAGAGTCGGTGCCAGAGTCAGAGCCAGAGCCAGAGTCGGTGCCAGAGTCAGAGCCAGAGCCAGAGCCAGAGTCAGAGTCAGAGCCAGAGCCAGAGTCAGAGTCAGAGTCAGAGCCAGAGTCAGAGTCAGATTCAGAGCCAGAGTCAGAGTCAGAGCCAGAGCCAGAGCCAGAGCCAGAGTCAGAGCCAGAGTCAGAGTCAGAGTCAGAGCCAGAGTCGGTGCCAGAGTCAGAGCCAGAGCCAGAGCCAGAGCCAGAGTCAGAGCCAGAGCCAGAGTCGGTGCCAGAGTCAGAGCCAGAGCCAGAGTCAGAGCCAGAGCCAGAGTCGGTGCCAGAGTCAGAGCCAGAGACAGAGCCAGAGTCGGTGCCAGAGTCAGAGCCAGAGCCAGAGTCGGTGCCAGAGTCAGAGCCAGAGCCAGTCGGTGCCAGAGTCAGAGTCAGAGCCAGAGCCAGAGTCAGAGTCAGAGCCAGAGCCAGAGTCAGAGTCAGAGCCAGAGCCAGAGCCAGAGTCAGAGCCAGAGTCAGAGTCAGAGTCAGAGCCAGAGTCGGTGCCAGAGTCAGAGCCAGAGCCAGAGCCAGAGCCAGAGTCAGAGCCAGAGCCAGAGTCGGTGCCAGAGTCAGAGCCAGAGCCAGAGTCAGAGCCAGAGCCAGAGTCGGTGCCAGAGTCAGAGCCAGAGACAGAGCCAGAGTCGGTGCCAGAGTCAGAGCCAGAGCCAGAGTCGGTGCCAGAGTCAGAGCCAGAGCCAGTCGGTGCCAGAGTCAGAGTCAGAGCCAGAGCCAGAGTCGGTGCCAGAGTCAGAGCCAGAGCCAGAGCCAGAGTCAGAGTCAGAGCCAGAGCCAGAGTCAGAGTCAGAGTCAGAGCCAGAGTCAGAGTCAGATTCAGAGCCAGAGTCAGAGTCAGAGCCAGAGCCAGAGCCAGAGTCAGAGCCAGAGTCAGAGTCAGAGTCAGAGTCAGAGCCAGAGTCGGTGCCAGAGTCAGAGCCAGAGCCAGAGCCAGAGTCAGAGCCAGAGCCAGAGTCAGAGTCAGAGTCAGAGTCAGAGTCAGATTCAGAGTCAGAGTCAGAGCCAGAGCCAGAGCCAGAGTCAGAGCCAGAGTCAGAGTCAGAGCCAGAGCCAGAGTCAGAGTCAGAGCCAGAGCCAGAGCCAGAGCCAGAGCCAGAGCCAGAGCCAGAGCCAGAGCCAGAGCCAGAGCCAGAGCCAGAGCCAGAGCCAGAGTCAGAGCCAGAGCCAGAGTCGGTGCCAGAGTCAGAGCCAGAGCCAGAGTCGGTGCCAGAGTCAGAGCCAGAGCCAGTCGGTGCCAGAGTCAGAGCCAGAGTCAGAGCCAGAGCCAGAGCCAGAGTCGGTGCCAGAGTCAGAGCCAGAGCCAGAGTCGGTGCCAGAGTCAGAGCCAGAGCCAGAGTCAGAGTCGGTGACAGCCTGGTGGAGGCGGGCCCACATTTTTGACTCCGGTCCAAGTGTCTCGGTGAAGACGGCGTCTGTCAGGGACACGTCTCTGAGCGTCTGATGTTTCGCCGTTGTGTGGGACAAACTGCCGGAAACGATGCCAAACTTCAGGAACCGTCACCACAGCTGCGACTGGTCTACGGCGTAAACAAACCAGTCGTGTCACCAAATCAGACGCAGAGTCGAGCCGCAGGACGGTCAGACCTTTAGTCCGTTCGGCTGCAGGACGGTCAGACCTTTAGTCCGTACGGCCGCAGGACGGTCAGACCTTTAGACCATTCGGCTGCAGGACGGTCAGACCTTTAGACCATTCGGCTGCAGGATGGTCAGACCTTTAGACCATTCGGCCGCAGGACGGTCAGACCTTTAGACACTCATTTATTTCTGTAACAAAAATTCATCACATCTGTCTGATGCGCACATATTTATAGGACTAACATTAATCATACAAGTTTCTGTCCATTTGGAGCTCAGGTTAAACACCAAAAGGGACAGAATTATTCATCTTTTCACAGCTCAAGTTAAGGTGAGCAGTTAACGTGAGTCTGTACGTCTTATTTAAGAGCGGATTATCATTATCATATTATTATCGGGCGACAGTGGATAATAAATAAACGGGTCAAAAAAAGGAACACTGTGAACAGTCTGGACGTGCGGACACAGCCTCGGTATCTTCAGCCGCTGAGTCACAGAAGTCCTGCATTAGCCCGGGGGGAGGCGAGGGGAGGCGGAGGGGACTTGGGCATCTTTACAGGGCACGAGAGTCCCCAGAGGGAGGGAGGAGAGGGAGGAGAAGGATAAAAGGGAGGAGAGGGAGGGAGGAGAGGGAGGAGAGGGAGGAGAGGGAGGAGAGGGAGGAGAGGGAGGGAGGAGAGGGAGGACAGAGATGAGAGGGAGGAGAGGGAGGGAGGAGAGGGAGGAGAGGGAGGACAGAGATGAGAGGGAGGAGAGGGAGGGAGGAGAGGGAGGAGAGGGAGGAGAGGGAGGGAGGAGAGGGAGGACAGAGATGAGAGGGAGGAGAGGGAGGAGAGGGAGGACAGAGAGGAGAGGGAGGAGAGGGAGGAGAGGGAGGGAGGAGAGGGAGGACAGAGATGAGAGGGAGGAGAGGGAGGGAGGAGAGGGAGGAGAGGGAGGACAGAGAGGAGAGGGAGGAGAGGGAGGACAGAGAGGAGAGGGAGGAGAGGGAGGGAGGAGAGGGAGGAGAGGGAGGAGAGGGAGGACAGAGAGGAGAGGGAGGAGAGGGAGGGAGGAGAGGGAGGAGAGGGAGGACAGAGAGGAGAGGGAGGAGAGGGAGGACAGAGAGGAGAGGGAGGAGAGGGAGGGAGGAGAGGGAGGACAGAGAGGAGAGGGAGGAGAGGGAGGGAGGAGAGGGAGGACAGAGAGGAGAGAGAGGAGAGGGAGGGAGGAGATAGAAGAGAGGGAGGAGAGGGAGGAGAGGGAGGAGAGGGAGGACAGGGAGGACAGGGAGGAGTGGTAAGAGAGGGAGGAGAGGGAGGAGGAGAGGGAGGAGAGGGAGGAGAGGGAGGACAGAGAGGAGAGGGAGGAGAGGGAGGGAGGAGAGGGAGGAGAGGGAGGAGAGGGAGGACAGAGAGGAGAGGGAGGAGAGGGAGGGAGGAGAGGGAGGAGAGGGAGGACAGAGAGGAGAGGGAGGAGAGGGAGGACAGAGAGGAGAGGGAGGAGAGGGAGGGAGGAGAGGGAGGAGAGGGAGGACAGAGAGGAGAGAGAGGAGAGGGAGGGAGGAGATAGAAGAGAGGGAGGAGAGGGAGGAGAGGGAGGAGAGGGAGGACAGGGAGGACAGGGAGGACAGGGAGGAGTGGTAAGAGAGGGAGGAGAGGGAGGAGGAGAGGGAGGAGAGGGAGGAGATGGAAGAGAGGGAAGAGAGGGAGGAGAGGGAGGAGAGGGAAGAGAGGGAGGAGAGGGAGGAGGAGAGGGAGGAGATGGAAGAGAGGGAGGAGAGGGAGGGAGGAGAGGGACCACTCTGCTTTGAACCCTGCTGTTTGATGGAGCTGTCAAGGATTCCTCCACAAGTCACCTGGGTTCAACAGAAGAGAGAGGAGGAGAGAGGAGGAGAGAGGAGGAGAGAGGAGGAGAGAGGAGGAGAGAGGAGGAGAGGGGGAGAGGAGGGGGAAGGGGAGAGAGGAGAGAGGGGGAGAAGGGAGAGGGGGAGAGGAGGAGAGAAAGAGTCCAAGCCCCATCCAAGTCTGGTCTGGTAGAAGACATCGCTCTCTAAACATTCTCCTTCTTAAACTTAGACATAAACTTAGAGATTGAACAGCAGAAAAGAGTCGTCGCTGTGGGACATTATTTCCTCTGCCTCTGGAGTAAACACGACGCTGGTGTAACGCACTCTCTCGCCGCCGCCGTCATCTGTCAAAAGGCCTGATCAAGGTTCACTTTCCTGCTTCCTCAGCGGGACGTCCCAACCCCCCCCTCCCCATTCACGCTGGGACCCGTTTCCATGACGACGGGGCCACGACCAGGTTTTTCCAATCAAGGCCCAGCCGCGACACTGAGGAACGAGAGAGGGAGGGAGTAAACAGGACAACAATCCACATGAAATACACAAATGATAAATGAATAAAATGAAATGAATAAATAAAAAAATAAAGAGCTAAAATATAAAAAAAATAAAACAAATAAAACAAATAAAATAAATAAAATAAATTGAATAAAATGAATAAATAGCTAAAATAGCTAAAATAAATAAAATAGTTGTGTGTGACTAGCAGCGTCTACCGTTATTTTGAGTAATGTCATTTTTTTTTAGATGTGTATGCCGCCGCCGTGGTATTTCGTTACACAAAAACTGGCAGATTTTTTTTCTTGAGCGCTGTTTATTTCACAGGTCCAAAGTGTGTTTCCCAGGTCGTTTTTGTGCGTACATGCGGCTGCTAATGTTAGCTCGTGGCTCAAACACACACACACACACACACACACACGGTTCGTTGTGAGAATAATTTTAAAAAAGCTGTGTCACGTGAACGTGAATATGTACCGTTCGTGACCCTCAGACGCATTCCGATACGCAGCCGAGTGTTCTCCGATTATGTCACACGCTTCGGGCGCCCACGATTGGCCGGCGTCAGCTGCGTGGGCGGTTCCCGAGGCGAGGGAAACGGGCGGGAGCTCCGGTCGGTCGAAGGGAACACGAAGGGGGACCGTTCGGGGGCTTGTACCGTGGGCCTTAATGAGAGAAGGCGGGGCCGAGGGGGTGAGGCCGCGGGAGGAGGGGTCTGATCATTCTCAGATGGGACGCCGCGACACCCTTTGTTACCTCCAAGTGAGCTGAGACCAGCCCCTGAACCATGTAACTAGGTGGTTTCCAGGTTAATGACAAGCTGTAACTTTGGGCTCCTGGGACCAGAGGCTCGGCCAGTACTCGGATACTTTTACTCCAGTTACTTTTCTCATTCCAAAGTGCTTCTGGGAGTAGTTTTCACACGTTACACTTTTACGTCTGTTGTCAGTCTCTCTTCCTCTCGTTTTTCTCATAACTGTCCTTCCAAAGACGTTTTTATTTTAAATGTCCGGACAGTACAATCTTAATGAGAAGTAGTTTCCCCAATACTTTTTACTCGAGATACTTCTAGGACCACGACTTTGTACTTTGTACAGTAATAATATTTTGAAGTAATGGAGCCAGACCATGAGCCCCCCCCTCCGTCTCCCCCCTCTGTCCCTGCTCTTCCATCCCTCCTCGTACGTCCCCCCTCGTCCGTCCGTCCCTCTCGTCCGTCCCCCCTCGTCCGTCCATCCCCCTCGTCCGTCCGTCCCTCTTGTCCGTCCCCCCTCGTCCGTCCATTCCTCTCGTCCGTCCGTCTCTCTCGTCCGTCCCCCCTCGTCCGTCCATCCCCCTCGTCCGTCCGTCTCTCTCGTCCGTCCCCCCTCGTCCGTCCGTCCCTCTCGTCCGTCCCCTTCGTCCGTCCCCCCTCGTCCGTCCCCCTTGTCCGTCCCCCCTCGTCCATCCCCCATCTTCCGTCCCCCCTCGTCTGTCCCACCTCGTCCGTCCCCCTCCTCCGTCCCCATCATCAGTTTCCCCTCGTCCGTCCCCTTCGTCTGTCTCCTCCCTATGTCTCCTCCCTCTGTCTCCTCCCTCTGTCCCCCTCCTCTGTCCCCAAACCTCATGTTCCTGCCCCGGATGGAGGGGGGGGGTTACTTTGTGTGAAGTATGCGACATTTACATTGTAAGTATTTGGTCTTAAATTGGACAAGACTCAAAATGAGTCCAATGTTTGAGGAGCAGAGGCTCTAACGAGCGCTCAGGGCTCTAACGAGCGCTCAGGTCTCAAACGAGTGTCGAGGTGCAGGAGACACCAGAAGAAAAGTTAAACGAGTAGGATTTTACGACTCAGTACGCAACAATAACCGAAATACTGCAGTACTTCCGTCCCACAGTAACATCGTTTCTCTCACAGTTCAGCTAATTAGACGCTTTTTATGCATCGTTTTGTTGCAGAAAAAAACAGCGTGAACTACATAGAAGTTATAAAAGAAATGACAATGGCACTTTTAGCTGTCAAGTCCATTAAAAAGAAGAATATCTACAATTCTGTTCTGCAAAATGGCGCTTATAAAAGAGGAATATAGTGAAAATATCATACTGAGAGATACGACTACAGAAGGCAGAGAATACGTCCTAACAAGAGGAAAGTACAAGGCTAAAACCTCTTTGTGGAAACACGTCATGGTGAAAACTCTAAACTCCACGTCCTCCATTCGTCGCCGTTGGAGAATGAAAGAAATCGAGAACAGGAAATAGAAGGTCGATTGTTGACGTGGACGAGACCAAATCCTTTTTAAAGCGTCTCGAGCCGCACATGAAAACACTCTAAAAACATGCTAAATACATTCTGTTCCCGACACAACTCTAAATATTCAAAAACACTTGCACTTATCAAAGCGCTGAATGTCGCACACTGCACTCGCCTTTTTCCCAGCGCACGAGAAGCGTTTTCGGGCAGTACATAATCTTTTTCCCCGAGCGCGATGAAAGCGGCTGTAAATCTCCCAAATGAAAGCCGCGCCCGGCTGGAGGCCTGTGATGTGTGATGGATGGACTTGTTAGGAAAGGTGACTAACTGGGGTCACCGTTTGACTGGTCAGCGAGCACGCCGCGGGGGGGGGGGGGGGGGGGGGGGGGGGGGGGGGGGGGGGTGGGGGGGGGGGGGGGGGGGGGGGGGGGGATACTCGGGGATTCGTCTTTCCGGCGCCTTGTTTTGGGGTCGGGCTCTGGGGCAATTCGGCTCCGCGTTACGGGACCCGACTCGTGACTCTGCGAGAAAAGGATCAAGCGATGCGGGTTTTTATGCAGAAAACTGAACCGAACGACTCTCGCAGATCTTTGCGCCGTTCGTTAACCGTTAGCCTCATTTTCGCCCGATTGCATGCTATTGGTTTCCGCATGCTATTGGTTTACTCATGCTATTGGTTTCCGCATACAATTGGTTTACGCATGCTATTGGTTTTCGCATGCTATTGGTTTCCGCATGCTATTGGTTTCCGAATGCTATTGGTTTTCGAATGCTATCGGTTTTCGCATGCTATTGGCTTTTGCATGCTATTGGTTTTTGCATACTCCTGACTATCTTTTAAGGAACTCAGAAGTTCTGCGAGTGAAAGGAGCTCAGAAGTTCTGCGAGTGAAAGGAGCTCAGAAGTACTGCGAGGGAAAGGAGCTCAGAAGTACTGCAAGTGAAAGGAGCTCAGAAGTACTGCGAGTGAAAGGCACTCAGAAGTACTGCGAGTGAAAGGAACTCAGAAGTACTGTGAGTGAAAGGAACTCAGAAGTACTGCGAGTGAAAGGCACACAGAAGTACTGCGAGTGAAAGGAACTCAGAAGTACTGCGAGTGAAAGGAACTCAGAAGTACTGCGAGTGAAAGGAGCTCAGAAGTACTGCGAGTGAAAGGAGCTCAGAAGTACTGCGAGTGAAAGGAACTCAAGTACTGCGAGTGAAAGGAGCTCAGAAGTACTGCGAGTGAAAGGAACTCAGAAGCACTGCGAGTGAAAGGAACTCAGAAGTACTGCGAGTGAAAGGAACTCAGAAGTACTGCGAGGGAAAGGAGCTCAGAAGTACTGCGAGTGAAAGGAGCTCAGAAGTACTGCGAGTGAAAGGAGCTCAGAAGTACTGCGAGTGAAAGGAGCTCAGAAGTACTGCGAGTGAAAGGAAATCAAAAGTACTGTGAGTGAAAGGAACTCAAAAGTACTGCGAGTGAAAGGAACTCAGAAGTACTGCGAATGAAAGGAACTCAGAAGTACTGCGAGGGAAAGGAGCTCAGAAGTACTGCGAGTGAAAGGAGCTCAGAAGTACTGCGAGTGAAAGGAGCTCAGAAGTACTGCGAGTGAAAGGAGCTCAGAAGTACTGCGAGTGAAAGGAACTCAGAAGTACTGCGAGTGAAAGGAGCTCAGAAGTACTGCGAGTGAAAGGAGCTCAGAAGTACTGCGAGTGAAAGGAGCTCAGAAGTACTGCGAGTGAAAGGAACTCAGAAGTACTGCGAGTGAAAGGAGCTCAGAAGTACTGCGAGTGAAAGGAGCTCAGAAGTACTGCGAGTGAAAGGAACTCAAAAGTACTGCGAGTGAAAGGAACTCAGAAGTACTGCGAGTGAAAGGAGCTCAGAAGTACTGCGAGTGAAAGGAGCTCAGAAGTACTGCGAGTGAAAGGAACTCAAAAGTACTGCGAGTGAAAGGAACTCAGAAGTACTGCGAGGGAAAGGAGCTCAGAAGTACTGCGAGTGAAAGGAGCTCAGAAGTACTGCGAGTGAAAGGAGCTCAGAAGTACTACGAGTGAAAGGAGCTCAGAAGTACTGCGAGTGAAAGGAACTCAGAAGTACTGCGAGTGAAAGGAACTCAGAAGTACTGCGAGGGAAAGGAGCTCAGAAGTACTGCGAGTGAAAGGAGCTCAGAAGTACTGCGAGTGAAAGGAACTCAGAAGTACTGCGAGTGAAAGGAGCTCAGAAGTACTGCGAGTGAAAGGAGCTCAGAAGTACTGCGAGTGAAAGGAACTCAAAAGTACTCTGAGTGAAAGGAACTCAGAAGTACTGCGAGGGAAAGGAGCTCAGAAGTACTGCGAGTGAAAGGAGCTCAGAAGTACTGCGAGTGAAAGGAGCTCAGAAGTACTACGAGTGAAAGGAGCTCAGAAGTACTGCGAGGGAAAGGAGCTCAGAAGTACTGCGAGTGAAAGGAGCTCAGAGTACTGCGAGCGTTCACACAATCAATCATGTGAGGAATTACAGGCCGAGCTCTTTCTGGAACAGAGCTATTTGTTTAGTTGCCGACACTGACAAACGAAAATGAATGGATCTGTCACGAGAAAAGTGCCGAAAGTTGTCTCCGTGAGGATGTTATTGCTCTGCCTGGTATTAACTGATACTGTTAGTACTATTGCTACTGCTACTACTGCAACTGCTACTACTGCAACTGCTACTGTGACTGCTACTACTACTGCTACTACTACTGCTGCTACTGCTAATGCTACTACTGCTACGACTACATCAAAAATGACAACAACAAAAACAGCAGCAGCAACCAAAAAAATAATCTACATAAAAAAACATTTTAAAAATCTACTACAACATCTACAACTACAACGAAACAACACTAAACAATAACAAAATCAACAACGAAACCAACACACACAATAAAACCAACAACATCTATAACAACAACAACAATGAAACCAACACACATAATAAAACCAACAACATCTATAACAACAACAACAAAACCAACACACACAATACAACCAACAACATCTATAAAAACAACAACAATGAAACCAACACACATAATAAAACCAAAAACATCTATAACAACAACAACAATGAAACCAACACACATAATAAAACCAACAACATCTATAACAACAACAACAAAACCAACACACACAATACAACCAACAACATCTATAAAAACAACAACAATGAAACCAACACACACAATAAAACCAACAACATCTATAACAACAACAACAATGAAACCAACACACATAATAAAACCAACAACATCTATAACAACAACAACAAAACCAACACACACAATACAACCAACAACATCTATAAAAACAACAACAATGAAACCAACACACATAATAAAACCAACAACATCTATAACAACAACAACAAAACCAACACACACAATAAAACCAACAACATCTATAAAAACAACAACAATGAAACCAACACACATAATAAAACCAACAACATCTATAACAACAACAACAATGAAACCAACACACATAATAAAACCAACAACATCTATAACAACAACAACAAAACCAACACACATAATAAAACCAACAACATCTATAACAACAACAACAACAAAACCAACACACACAATACAACCAACAACATCTATAAAAACAACAACAATGAAACCAACACACACAATAAAACCAACAACATCTATAACAACAACAACAATGAAACCAACACACATAATAAAACCAACAACATCTATAACAACAACAACAAAACCAACACACACAATAAAACCAACAACATCTATAAAAACAACAACAATGAAACCAACACACATAATAAAACCAACAACATCTATAACAACAACAACAATGAAACCAACACACATAATAAAACCAACAACATCTATAACAACAACAACAAAACCAACACACATAATAAAACCAACAACATCTATAACAACAACAACAACAAAACCAACACACATGATAAAACCAACAACATCTATAACAACAAAACCAACACACACAATAAAACCAACAACATCTATAACAACAACAACAAAACCAACACACACAATAAAACCAACAACATCTATAACAACAACAACAATGAAACCAACACACATAATAAAACCAACAACATCTATAACAACAACAACAAAACCAACACACGCAATACAACCAACAACATCTATAACAACAACAACAACGAAACCAACACACATAATAAAACCAACAACATCTATAACAACAACAACAATGAAACCAACACACATAATAAAACCAACAACATCTATAACAACAACAACAAAACCAACACACACAATAAAACCAACAACATCTATAACAACAACAACAACGAAACCAACACACATAATAAAACCAACAACATCTATAACAACAGCAACAAAACCAACACACACAATAAAACCAACAACATCTATAACAACAACAACAAAACCAACACACACAATAAAACCAACAACATCTATAACAACAACAACAATGAAACCAACACACATAATAAAACCAACAACATCTATAACAACAACAAAACCAACACACACAATAAAACCAACAACATCTATAACAACAACAACAATGAAACCAACACACATAATAAAACCAACAACATCTATAACAACAACAACAAAACCAACACACACAATAAAACCAACAACATCTATAACAACAACAACAAAACCAACACACACAATAAAACCAACAACATCTATAACAACAACAATGAAACCAACAACGTCTATAACAACGACGAAATCAACAACGAAACCAATACACACACACAATAAAACCAACAACGTCTACAACAACACTTAACACTTAATAACAAAACCAACAAACAAAACCAACAAAACCACAAGCAACAACAACAACAACAACAACAACAAAACCAACAACAAAACCAACACCAATAATAACTACTACAAAAAACAAAAACAACTACATATTCAACTAAAACAAGAACAAAATAATACTTAATAATAACAAAACCAACAAACGAAACCAACACAACCAACACCATCGATACCAACAATAACTACTACAAAAACAAAACCAACAACTAAAACAATAAAAAAACAACATCTACAACAACAACAACAAAACATCTCCATCCCAAACCACTTCTTCTACTATATTTGAAAACATAAATACACATCTAAATAACTCGATTACGCGGCCGTCTCTTGCCGCGCCTAAAACATTTTCACAGTCGAGCGGCTTTTATTAAAAAATACCAAACGCGGCTTCATCAATCTGCGCTTCCATAAACACGCCGTTTCTCATGCGTGCAGCCGACATTTTGTAACTTTGAGAGAGCGAAGAAAGAAAAAAAGAGAGGAAACAATATGGAAAGCCTTTGATAGTTAAGTGAAAAAAAAGGCTAAATTTGCTCCAGTTGCGTTCATTTCGAGCCGGTGGACATTAAAGGGGAAGTCGGTGCCTAATAAGAGCCATGCCTGAGCGCGGAGAGCCCAGCGGAGGTGTGTCGCGGCTGGGTCCCCCGCTCCCAAGGCCCCCCGCTCCCAAGGCCCCCCGCTCCCACGGCCCCGCGCTAATAGATTTCAGCCCGCTTCCCCCCCGTCCCAATTAGCTGGTATGTACGCGCCTTTATGAATCCGAGTGTGCAAACATCAGGGGCCGAGAACCACGAGGAAAAGCATCAAGAATGCGCCGCTCACTGTACGCCAACGGTTCCACGTCGAGGGCGAAGGTCCGGCGGGTTTTTACGGTCGACGTTTGGGACGAGTAATACGAGGGAGTGAAACACGCATGGTGGAGGAGGGTGGAGGCTTGTTCGCCGTGGCAACGTGTTCTCGCTGTATCTTTGAGTTGGCAAAACGGGCGAGAGCCAAATTTTTACCATAAAAGATTAAATGGAGCATGGTTAAAAAATGTTTTGTGTTTAATGGCGATTCCTTTTTGCTGGAGAGACCGCGGCGCTTTCCCAATTGTGTTTGATTTTGTCTTTTAATTAAGTCTTTCTATCTTTGAAGGAGTGAGTTGCAGTTTGTGTATGACTGGTGAGTTAGACCTGGTTTAGTCCCGAGATAGGCCTGGTTTAGTCCTCCTGGGTTAGGTGTGGTTCAGTCTTGGTTTAATCTTGGTTTAGTCCTGGTTTAGTCCTGGTTTAGTCAAGGTTTAGTCCTGGTTTAGTCCTGGTTTTATCTTAGTTTAGTCTAGGTTTTGTCCAGGTTTAGTCTAGGTTTTGTCTAGGTTTTGTCTTGGTTTTGTCTTGGTTTAGTCCTGGTTTAGTCTTGGTTTAGTCTAGGTTTAGTCTAAGTTTAGTCTTGGTTTAGTCTTGGTTTAGTCTAGGTTTAGTCTAGGTTTAGTCTAGGTTTAGTCTAGGTTTAGTCTTGGTTTAGTCAAGGTTTAGTCCTGGTTTAGTCTTGCTTTAGTCTTGCTTTAGTCTTGATGTATCTTTAAGTTCGCTAAACGTACGAGAACCTAAATTTTACCATAAAAAGGTATTAAATGGTGCAAGTTTAAATAAATGGCCCGGCGATCATGTTTAATGGCCGTTGCTATGGAAACTGGGGCACTTTCCCCATTGTTTGTAATTTAGTCGTTCTACCTTCGAGCATTGGTCAAAAAGGATTCTCTAATTTGCAACAATTTGCTCATTTTAAGGTTTCCTGAGCGAACCAAAAAAGCTCTTAAAACTGTAAAGTTTGCACATGTTCAGAGAATTTAAACAGAAATGTAATACTTAACAGCGCAATTAATTGTAAAAAAGGAGAAAAAAGTCATTATTTGCGCTCTAAAACTCCACATCTCGATCTATCGAACACGACAATCAACGAATCGTAAATGAACCGACCGATCGACCGACTATAAAATGAAATATATTTGATTTCGCTCGATTAAACCTCTCGAGGGCAGAAGTTTGAATCAGGTGTTTTTCCCCGTGGTCGCCCGCTCCGTTTGGCGACGGGTAAAGCTAGCTTGATCTCGTTTCGGAGCGCTGTGATATTTCGCTGCTCGGCGACCGCGCTTCACCGTAACTGGGCGATAACTCAAGCCGCAGGTTCTGCCGCCGCGTCCCGTCCTGAGCCCAGGCCATTAACAGGTCGTGCTCTGCTCCTAAAGCTTTATAGTCCTTTACAATCCCAAACCCCCCTTGTACCCCCCCGTGTACCCCCTTAATACCCCCCTCTCCGCACTAAATCCTCCCGCCATGTTTGTCATTTACTGCCACACACTTTCTCCGTGGATAAATTGCCCGGCGTGGCTTTTAAAATCACGGCGGGACTTTGAAGGCGTCGCGGGCGGAGGGCGAGCGCGGGGGATGAAAGCCAAAGGTGAGCGCCGTGGCGTTGGTCGATACGTGATACTTTGAAAGCTGCTGCTGTGATTTACGAAATGCCGCGGCTTTATTACCGGTGGAAGTCTGACCTTTTCACCCCGACCCCGGCGAAGACGACCAACGCCCGCCAGGGTCTTCTTTAAAGACGTGTCAGAGACGGCAGAGGAAAAGTCAAAATGGTGGTTCAATTACAAATATTTAGGAAAGGTTTAGAATATTAATACCTTTTTACAATTTTCGGGTAGCTAAATATACCAATACACATATATATATATAGTTATGGGAGGTAAGACTTAAATTAGTTTAAGACTGTGTTTCATGACGATACATTTCTTTGAATCTTGACCAAAAACACAACTAAATTGTGTAGTTCTCTAGCAGCGATTAAACACTGATTAAACCAAGATTAAACCAGGATTAAACCAGGATTGAACCAGGACTAAACAAAGACTAAAGCAGGAGTAAACAAGGAATAAACAAGGGATAAACCAGGGATAAACAAGGAATAAACAAGGAATAAACCAGGAATAAACCAGGATTAAACCAGGATTGAACCAGGATTGAACCAGGGCTAACCCAGGATAAAACCAGGAATAAACAGGGAATAAACCAGGGCTAAACCAGGATTAAACCAGGACTAAACCAGGACTAAACCAAGACTAAACCAGGACTAAACCAAGACTAAACCAGGATTAAACCAGGACTAAAACAGGATTAAACCAGGACTAAAACAGGATTAAACCAGGACTAAACCAGGACTAAACCAGGACAAAACCAGGACTAAACCAGGACTATCACTGATTTATGGAGATGTTTGCGCCACTGGAACCATCTAAACGTCTTTTAATCTTGATTTCTTTCATGAATCTGGACCCAATTCAACTGCACAGTTCTCCAGCAGTGACTCTGGGACAAAACCAACACTAAACCAAGTATTTAACCAGAACTAAAGCCAGGATTCACCAGGGCTAAACTGACACATTTAGTGATTTATGCAGACTTTTCTTTCTTTCATTGAATCTTTAATTTCTGTCGATGTGGAATATTTTAATCTTATGCCAAAACCAAACTAAATCGAACCGATGAAAGCCGTTAGCTGTTAGCCGTTAGCCGCAGAGCCTGGAAGTCTCGTTTTTTATGCTATCGACGGAAGTCGCTCTCTACACAACGCGTGGTTAGCCGAGTTAGCCACGTCATGACAGCTCCACTCCGCACTCATCCATCTCTCTCGAAGGAATCGTCCCACATTTGAACACGGCCCACCGCAGGACAACAGCCGGGCCGGGCCAAACATAAGACATTATACACGAGAGTTACATTACAATTACAGCGGCTCGCGCAGAACTGCTGATGTTACGGTGTTGACACTAGCTTTGGCTTCATAATGTGGTCGGTGAACTTTTGCTTCTCAACGTTGCTGCGGAGATTGGGTGCGTTCAGGGTTCGAATGGGTTTTAAGGCCAAATAGGAATGAATTGCAGCTTGTGGGGGCCCTGGCCTGCAGTGGGGGCCCTGGCCTGCAGTGGGGGCCCTGGCCTGCAGTGGGGGCCCTGGCCTGCAGTGGTCAGTGTATGAGTGGTGAGTTAGACCTGGTTTAGTCCCGAGTTAGGCCTGGTTTAGTCCTCCTGGGTAAGGTGTGGTTTAGTTTTGGTTTAGTCCCGAGTTAGGCCTGGTTTAGTTCCGAGTAAGGCCTGATTTAGTCCCAAGTCCGAGTAAGGCCTGGTTTAGTCCCAAGTCCGAGTTAGGCCTGGTTTAGTCCAGAGTAAGGCCTGGTTTAGTCCCAAGTCCGAGTAAGGCCTGGTTTAGTCCCAAGTCCGAGTAAGGCCTGGTTTAGTTCCGAGTAAGGCCTGGTTTAGTCCAGAGTAAGGCCTGGTTTAGTCCTGAGTAAGGCCTGGTTTAGTCCTGAGTAAGGCCTGGTTTAGTCCTGAGTAAGGCCTGGTTTAGTCCTGAGTAAGGCCTGGTTTAGTCCTGAGTAAGGCCTGGTTTAGTCCCGAGTAAGGCCTGGTTTAGTCCTGAGTAAGGCCTGGTTTAGTCCTGAGTAAGGCCTGGTTTAGTCCTGAGTAAGGCCTGGTTTAGTCCTGAGTAAGGCCTGGTTTAGTCCTGAGTAAGGCCTGGTTTAGTCCCGAGTAAGGCCTGGTTTAGTCCAGAGTAAGGCCTGGTTTAGTCCTGAGTAAGGCCTGGTTTAGTCCTGAGTAAGGCCTGGTTTAGTCCCGAGTAAGGCCTGGTTTAGTCCTTCTTGGTAAGGTGTGGTTTAGTCTAGGTTTAGTGGTGGTTTAGTGGTGGTTTAGTCTTGGTTTAGTCTTGGTTTAGTCTTGGTTTAGTCCTGGTTTAGTCCTGGTTTAGTCCTGGTTTAGTCCTGGTTAGTCCTGGTTTATGGCCGGTCTGTCACAGGTGCTTTAGCTCTGGTTTAGTCTTAAATTAGTCCTGGTTTAGTCCTGGTTTAGTCCTGGTTTAGTCCTGGTTTAGTCCTGGTTCAGTCCTGGTTTAGTCCTGGTTTAGTCCTGGTTTAGTGCAGCTCTTGTGAACATCCGCGAAATTACAAATTAGGGCTGAACGTTTTAGATATTTTTCTGGAAAAAACCTTGCGATCGTGAAGTGATATTACAATTACTCTAAATACTGTTCCATACGTCATCTCTAATGCACTTTCAGTGGGAGCGTTAGCATTAGCCACCTAGCATGGCAAACTATTGGAAAACCAGGGCTAATAACAACCTAAACGCTAAGGACCACATAATGTTATGCTGGACAGTAATGCGCATGTTAAGTAGAACAGTTTAGTTTCCACAAATCTCATTTTAATTGGTGAACTATAGATTTTTTCCAGTTTTTGGCAATGTCCAATGTGATTATGTTTATTCATTTTATTATATTGTGTCAAATACACAACAGTCCACAATGTTTGAACCGACACGCTTTCTTCCTGTTCCATTATGAGATTTCCAATTGCATTTTCTCGTTTCACATTTCACCGTGTCCTAATGAATCTGAATCATGTCTTTTTATTACGCCAGATTCACCGAATTCCCTCCGAATCCAATTATCCGCGGCCGTGTCGAACCCTCACACTCTCCCACCGACTTCCATTAAAGCCGCTCATAACTTCGCGCGTCATTTTTTCGTATTTGGGGCGAAACGCGGCGTCATCGACCGACTCAGGGAAAAAGGTGGCATTTTAATAACGTGTTAATTTCTCTGGTTTGAACGTGCGAGCGTGAACGCAAACGATGCATTTCATTTTCCACGCGGCGGCGGCGGCGAGGCCCTCTTGGCGGCGGCGAGGCCCTCTTGGCAGCGGCGGTCGGTCGTGTGCAGCGTTAATAAGGTTTTGGCCACTCGGCGGTGGAATGTGTGGAACTCGGAGCGGCCGCAGCAGATGTGCGAGCGGCCACTTTCCCCCGTTTAGCCGCAGACGCTTAAAATTTAAAAAAAAAGGAGAGAAACTTACCGCGTTTTGACCACGTCCAGCGGGTGCATGAGGCAGATCTCCACCAGACCTGAGGGGCACAAGCAGAAGGGGCGGCGGTCAGAAGGGGCGGTGGTCAGAACGGGCGGTGGTCAGAAGGGGCGGTGGTCAGAACGGGCGGTGGTCAGACGGGGGCGGTGGTCAGAACGGGCGGTGGTCAGAACGGGCGGTGGTCAGAACGGGCGGTGGTCATAAAGGGTGGTGGTCAGAAGGGGCGGTGGTCAGAACGGGCGGTGGTCAGAAGGGGCGGTGGTCAGAACGGGCGGTGGTCAGACGGGGGCGGTGGTCAGAACGGGCGGTGGTCAGAACGGGCGGTGGTCAGAACGGGCGGTGGTCATAAAGGGTGGTGGTCAGAAGGGGTGGTGGTCAGAAGGGGTGGTGGTCAGAACGGGCGGCGGTCAGAACGGGCGGTGGTCAGAAGGGGCGGTGGTCAGAACGGGCGGTGGTCAGACGGGGGCGGTGGTCAGAACGGGCGGTGGTCAGAACGGGCGGTGGTCAGAAGGGGCGGCGGTCAGAAGGGGCGGCGGTCAGAAGGGGTGGTGGTCAGAACGGGCGGTGGTCAGACATTCACAGATTTAAGAATAGGATTTGAGGAGCAGGTAAGGAAAAACGACGTAAAACAATCACAATAGGTCAAAACTCCAGATAGATACTCTGTCCAAGGACCCATAGAACAAGAACCTCTAGAACAAGGACCTCTAGAACAAGAACCTCTAGAACAAGAACCTGTAGAACAAGAACCTGTAGAACAAGAACCTCTAGAACAAGGACCTCTAGAACAAGAACCTCTAGAACAAGAACCTGTAGAACAAGAACCTCTAGAACAAGGACCTCTAGAACAAGAACCTCTAGAACAAGAACCTGTAGAACAAGAACCTGTAGAACAAGAACCTCTAGAACAAGGACCTCTAGAACAAGAACCTCTAGAACAAGAACCTGTAGAACAAGAACCTCTAGAACAAGGACCTCTAGAACAAGAACCTCTAGAACAAGAACCTGTAGAACAAGAACCTGTAGAACAAGAACCTCTAGAACAAGGACCTCTAGAACAAGAACCTCTAGAACAAGAACCTGTAGAACAAGAACCTCTAGAACAAGGACCTCTAGAACAAGAACCTATAGAACAAGAACCTCTAGAACAAAAGAGATGGACACTCAGGAGCTGCAGTCGACCCTCACAACACGTTTAACCACAGTGGCACTGACGGAAAACAAAGGGAAGCTAAGGGAAAGTAAGGGAAAGTAAGGGAAACTAAAGAAAAGTAAAAGAAACTAAAGGAAAGTAAGAGAAACTAAGGGAAAGTAAGAGAAAATAAGTGAAAGTAAGGGAAACTAAGGGAAAGTACGAGAAACTAAGGGAAAGTAAGAGAAAGTAAGGGAAACTAAGGGAAAGTAAGAGAAAGTAAGGGAAACTAAGGGAAAGTAAGTGAAACTAAGGGAAAGTAAGTGAAACTAAGGGAAAGTAAGAGAAACCAAGGGAAAGTACGATAAACTGAGGCAAAGTAAGGGAAAGTAAGAGAAACCACAATATTTTTAGCCTTCAAGTCATTCATATAATTATTTTAACTATTTTAGTGAAATAGGTAGGTTAGGTAAGATTAGGTGTCTTTATTTGTATCCTTGGGTAAATTGGTAAACCAGTGTTTGCCAACCAGGGGTACGGAGACCTCTTCCTAGGGGCCACTTAGAACGATATCAAATTCAAGTCGAATTCAACAGTGTTTGAATATCAAAGGTTCTTTGTAGTACATTTTATATTGATAGATATGTTTTAAGGAAAATGTGGACATAAATATGACAAAAAACAGAAAATATTACAGGTATCATAGAGTAAACTCAAGAGTGCGAGACAATGCTCTGGGGGCCTTAACGGTCATCCAGTTAAACCCGCTTGGACCAGTTAGAAACCACAGATCTAAACTGTTTACAGATACAACGTCTGTAAAATAAGTTGTTGTGTATACTCGTCTAAACTCGTCCTGTCCCCTTCACCTCTGACCCCCTGTCTGTTTGAGTGATGGATGAGGTTTTATCCCGACACCTGAACCGCCAGTAGTCGCCACGAAAACAAGAATTAAGAGGAAACCGTACACAAAGACATTTCTCCTCTGCTATTTGGCTCCATAATTACTTCCCTGGAAAAACCCCAGAAGACACACACTCGTTTTTTTTATTGACAATATGTTTAATTGAGCAAATTAGCAGAAGCAGTATCGGTTGGCAGCTGTGTACACACTGGAACATGCAGGGCTGAGGCGGAGGGATACGGAGGAGGGATACGGTGGAGGGATATGGAGGAGGGATACGGAGGAGGGATACGGAGGAGGGATACGGTGGAGGGATACGGTGGAAGGATACGCTGGAGGGATACGGTGGAGGGATACAGTGGAGGGATAAGGTGGAGGGATACGGTGGAGGGATACGGTGGAGGGATACAGTGGAGGCATACGGTGGAGGCATATGGAGGGATACGGTGGAGGGATACGGTAGAGGGATAAGGTGGAGGGATACGGTGGAGGGATACGGTGGAGGGATACGGTGGAGGGATACGGTGGAGGGATACGCTGGAGGGATACGGTGGAGGGATACGCTGGAGGGACACGCTGGAGGGACACGCTGGAGGGATACAGTGGAGGCGTGTTCGTGCCTGAAACACATGAGGATCGTTAGCGTTGGCCATCGTTAGCGTTGGCCGTCGTTAGCGTTGGCCGTCGTTAGCGTTGGCCGTCGTTAGCGTTGGCCGTCGTTAGCGTTGGCCAGGCCTGCACGCGTCGCTGCAGCCGCCGGAGCACAAGCCGCTCGCACGAAGCAATTACGAGCTGGAGTTTAAGTTTAGACCCGTGATTCACAAGCTTCTCTGCGCCTGGAGAACGGCCAGTCATCAGTTTACTCCATGTGGGGCTGCGATGATTAATCGACTAATCGGGACCCGTCGTATTTTGATAATCGTAGTTGTTATCCGGACTGTACAGACTGTAAACCACAAACGCAATACCGCGTACCCCTGGTTGGGAACCAGTGGTTTAGACTACACTAGCGGCCACTCGAGCTACAGACAGCTACAGGTTTAGTTCTTACCCTTTTTTAAACTTATAATTTCTCTTAAATTATGGCAAAATTCTTGTGGCTGGTTACTACATGTGATTTTGGGGCCTTTTCTTTAAACTTAATTTGAACTTAAAGTAAAAGGGATTTTCTGTTTCAAATAAATGAATAAATTAACACTTTGAGGACAAGAATATGCATATGGTTTTTAGCTCTCATGTTTAAAAACACTCTAAATATTCAAAGAAAGTTTATTTTGTGTTCTTGCATTTGATTGAAACATTGGCTTAAATTGATCGATTTGTGTTTGTTTTTTACACAGACCAAAGCTGCAAATCGAGGGAGGACGGGATGAAAACCCAAAGACACAACTCAAATGAAAGGGAATATAATTTAATCAAAGCTAAACTATCCTCACCGATCAGCCACATCGAGGTCTATAAAACCACAAACCCTATTTTAGAATTAAGAAAACAAAACGTCTTGAACCGTAAAATGTCCTCGCTCGTCAAACTGACAGTACAAAGCGTTTAATCCCAATCAAAATACATTACATGATTCTGGATTGTTATTTTAACCTTTCCACAGTCGGCGGCGTCACAGCTCATTTGACCCGGCTGTGAAATGAAATGCCAGCGCCGACGTGCCGATGTGCCGACGTGCCGCTGTCAGCCGAGGCCATCCGACGCTTTCGCAACGAGGACGACAACGGCGATCTGTCAACAAAGACGAAAACCGGATCGGCGAGAGCTCGATTGGCCCGTTTGAACGGAGAGCGCGGGCCGGGGGATGACCCGACGTGCCCCGACAGGAGACCGGAGGACGCTGAACACTGAAACGTCTACGGCCGAGCGTGCAGTTTGGGTAAAGCACAGGTTGAACTGGAGTAAAACTACGAAACCACGAAATGAAGGGCTTTGCGGTCGTTTAGATGCCGTTCCTTTTCATTGTTTTCATCCGTTAAGATCTTGGCCCGTATTTACACCTGGAGCTACAGCAACGTCGTCTCAACACCGGCTCCTTTAATATCTCCTACGTGTTGTTTGGGTGGTGATTTCGCAGAGTGATAATAAGCCATCTTGCATTAGTTAGGTCACATACACGTTTCGTCCATTGCTCGCCGGGCCCCGTGTTTGCCATTGCATGTTGTGGGTCCGACAATCAGCTTTTCTTAGTCCAGTGTGTGCCGCCAAGCAG
The DNA here is from genome assembly GCF_026437365.1 of Eucyclogobius newberryi. Lineage (NCBI taxonomy): Eukaryota > Metazoa > Chordata > Actinopteri > Gobiiformes > Gobiidae > Eucyclogobius > Eucyclogobius newberryi. Next base: position 3,663,567 of record NW_027315846.1, read on the forward strand.
CTTATTGCCTCTAAGCTATGTCTCTCGGCTGGCCTGTGAACGCCTCGGGATCCCCCCAGACGAGTTGGAGGAAGTGTCTGGGGAGTAGGAAGTCTGGGAGTTCTTGCTTAGACTGCTGCCCCCGCGACCCGGCCCCGGATAAGCGGAAGAAGATGGATGGATGGATGGATAGTCCAGTGTGGGTCGTTCCCCGAGGTCCTGAAGGCGGTACGTAAAATCTCCCGTAAAGTCTGGAGCTTTGTGGACGCTGGAAATGTATAACTACAACCTAATTTGACCGATGCGTAGCGTGATTGTGCCAGTTGATGCCCGTTGGTGCCGTTGGTGCCGTTGGTGTCGTTGGCGTCATTGGCGTCGTTGGTGCCCGTTGGTGCCGTTGGCGCTGTTGGTGCCCGTTGGTGCCGTTGGTGCCGTTGGTGCCCGTTGCAAATTCGGCCTTAGGCAAACATTCCAAAGTCTAAGTGATATTATCATAATGGATTTTTGAAGTGCAAAATGGTGATCAGAGGGTCTCCAAACCTGGTGCTCTTCCTGGTCCGCAGTGGGTAGGGTCTATATAGAGATGAGGTAAACCAGGATATCAGAGGTGTTTTAGACCTGGTTTAGTGCATCTCCTGTGGGGTTCTTCTGGACTGCGTTGGTCAGTATCAGAGGTGTTTTAGACCTGGTTCAGTGCATCTCCTGTGGGATTCTTCTGGACTGCGTTGGTCAGTATCAGAGGTGTTTTAGACCTGGTTCAGTGCATCTCCTGTGGGATTCTTCTGGACTGCGTTGGTCAGTATCAGAGGTGTTTTAGACCTGGTTCAGTGCATCTCCTGTGGGATTCTTCTGGACTGCGTTGGTCAGTATCAGAGGTGTTTTAGACCTGGTTCAGTGCATCTCCTGTGGGGTTCTTCTGGACTGCGTTGGTCAGTATCAGAGGTGTTTTAGACCTGGTTCAGTGCATCTCCTGTGGGATTCTTCTGGACTGCGGTGGTCAGTATCAGAGGTGTTTTAGACCTGGTTCAGTGCATCTCCTGTGGGGTTCTTCTGGACTGCGGTGGTCAGTATCAGAGGTGTTTTAGACCTGGTTCATCTTCTGGACTGCGGTGGTCAGTATCAGAGGTGTTTTAGACCTGGTTCAGTGCATCTCCTGTGGGATTCTTCTGGACTGCGGTGGTCAGTATCAGAGGTGTTTTAGACCTGGTTCAGTGCATCTCCTGTGGGATTCTTCTGGACTGCGGTGGTCAGTATCAGAGGTGTTTTAAAACTGGTTCAGTGCATCTCCTGTGGGATTCTTCTGGACTGCGGTGGTCAGTATCAGAGATGTTTTAGACCTGGTTTAGTGCATCTCCTGTGGGGTTCTTCTGGACTGCGTTGGTCAGTATCAGAGGTGTTTTAGACCTGGTTCAGTGCATCTCCTGTGGGATTCTTCTGGACTGCGGTGGTCAGTATCAGAGGTGTTTTAGACCTGGTTCAGTGCATCTCCTGTGGGGTTCTTCTGGACTGCGGTGGTCAGTATCAGAGGTGTTTTAGACCTGGTTCATCTTCTGGACTGCGGTGGTCAGTATCAGAGGTGTTTTAGACCTGGTTCAGTGCATCTCCTGTGGGATTCTTCTGGACTGCGGTGGTCAGTATCAGAGGTGTTTTAGACCTGGTTCAGTGCATCTCCTGTGGGATTCTTCTGGACTGCGGTGGTCAGTATCAGAGGTGTTTTAGACCTGGTTCAGTGCATCTCCTGTGGGATTCCTCTGGACTGCGGTGGTCAGTATCAGAGGTGTTTTAGACCTGGTTCAGTGCATCTCCTGTGGGATTCTTCTCGACTGCGGTGGTCAGTATCAGAGGTGTTTTAGACCTGGTTCAGTGCATCTCCTGTGGGATTCTTCTGGACTGCGGTGGTCAGTATCAGAGATGTTTTAGACCTGGTTTAGTGCATCTCGAGCTTATGCCTGTCAAACTAGCGTAGATAGAGCCGACATGACAGAAAGAATAATACAACAAATTTGTTTTCTCAAACCATATAACAACTACCTTAAAATCAACTGATTGTTTGTGAAGCAAGGCCAAATGACTAATATCCTTGCTACGTGAGAACGCACACCCGGGCGATTGTACAAGCCCACATGTGAGGTTAGTGCAAGGACTGCGCAAAATATGAAAGTACTGCGGGGACGGAGCGATGACAGCGATGAATGCAGTGTTGACTCGAGCGGAGGCCGATCCCTCGCTCTCAAAGACAAACGAAGAGCAGCCGATGGCAGACGAACAGTGAGAACAGAACGTTTACCTGACCCCGGCGCGAACTCCCGGGCAAGTCGCGGCGTCGACGACAGAGCTAGTCAAGTTTGAGTCGAGAGAGAGAACGCGACACCTGGTCAAGGGCAATAAATCTACGATGTTCCTTTGCGAGACACATAAAATCCAGTGCAGAAACCTGATGATTCTGATGATTGCTTCGTCAGCAAATGTTGAATGTTTTTGGCAATACTTAAGTATCTCTTGTGTCAAAAGTGTTTTCAAAATGTGTTAAAACTGGTGTTAAAAATTCTCTTTTGTATGTTTTTGTTTCCAAATTAGTCAAACATGATTTTTCACACCACGTCGACAAGTCAAGCGATTATTTCTATTGTACATCGAGACTTTGTAAATACATTTGTGACTAAATAAAGTAGTTTTTTTTTACATTTTGATGTATTAATGTCTTTGTTAAGGTCTTTTCATATGTGTTTTAGAGTATTTATATCCCAAATTATCAAATTATTATCATCAAAATACTTTTATACTATTTTTTATAGTTAGTTACGGGCTTAAATCCAAGGCATTTCTAATATTAATTAATAAAGAATAATACATTGTAACAAACGCCTTGAATTTGCCCATTTTTCTATTATCGCTAGTAAAAATAATTTAAAATATTTTTCCAATATATATATTTTTTAGGATAAAAAATACCAATACTTTTAATCATTGCCATTAAATACAAATTAAATACATAGTAAACTTTGATCCTCCAAAATCTGAGCTTTTACTGAGGATTAACCTGTCAATTAAACCACCACAATAAGATGGTCACTGATATTTAGAAATGACTGACTCCAGATTAAAGGAGATTAACAGCTCAGTCCTATTGACACTAGTATTTACTGAAACTCTGACTGCGATTCCCGTGTTTGTGTTTCATCCTCGGCCGAGCGGGTGCACTCCGGTCAGAGAAAGTGAGACTTGTCATTTTTAATGCCGGCGCTGACAGAACCGTCAGACCTGAACCACGCGCCTCGCCGTTTACACCCCGCGGCTCGGGACGGGGTTGAATCCAAAGCCTGTAATTACCGCCGTGCGATGTGACAAGCGGTGTCAAGTGACAACGGACACAATGGGTTTGTGTGACCCAAGAGACCATGAGTTGCCGTTACACACACAAAGTACTTTTAAGCCGTCATTTCACAGGACGCTACAAAAGTAATTCATGAAAGCGGTTATGGTCAGAAAATCTCCTTTTTCACGGGACACTTTCCTGACCTAATGTGTTGTGCAAAAAAAGGCTTTGTAAGTACTGTATTTTCCGTCTATAAATCGCACCTTTTTTCATAGTTTTGGCCGACTTATACTTATATTTATACTTATATACTTATACTCCGGAGCGACTTATATGTGATATTATTTGTTATTTTCACACTTGCTACCGCATGTCATACCCCAGTGCAACTTATATATGTTTTTGTCTTCTCTATTATGCATTTTTTGCTGGTGCAACTTATACTTATATTTATACTTATATCTATACTTATACTTATACTCTGGAGCGACTTACATGTGATATTATTTGTTATTTTCACACTTGCAACCGCATTTCATACTCCAGTGCGACTTATACATGTTTTTTTCTTCTCTTTTATACATTTTTTGGCTGGTGCAACTTATACTTCAGAAAATACGGTAACTTCTTTCTCTTGTCTTTTACACTACATCACTGCAGCATTACATGTATTTGCTGCTGCAAGTAGGGAGTAGGGTGACACATTGTCCAGTTATACCACACACATTATATTACGCCAAGGCCAAAAGGTCAAAGGTCAAACCCATTGTTTTTGAAAGACGACGAGAAAAGGATAAATATTACAAAACGCCGAGGAAGAGATGCAGCTGCAGATGCACAAAAACGATCCCTCGCCGTTGAGTGATATTCAAGAAAAACCACTCGCTCTTCTTCAGCCGGCGAGGATCTAGTTTGGCGAGTGTCCTGTTACAGCCTCGCTCTGACAGTTGGAGCGCGATTGACGGATTGTGAGCTTCCTCGTTTGAATGTTTCCTCGTCTCGGGGAAACAAAGGCTCCGACAGCTCGCGTCACGTGGACCTGAAGACGGTTTTGGGACAGGTGCTGCAGGGAGCACGGGGGGGGGGGGGGGGGGGGGGGGGGGGGGGGGGGGGGGATCAGAACTTTTGCTCAGGACAAAAGGATAAAAAATATGATTATTATTGCTATTATTATAATTTATTATTATTATTATTATTGCTGGTGCTGCTACTACTACGATGTGTATTTTGGGGTGTGCATAATTCAACAAATCTTTGGGGCTTTATGTTCATCATGACAAGGAAGACGTTTGGGTCCTGAGGGCTGTTACTCCCCTCAAACGGCCGGACCAGACCTGCACACAGTCTATATTTAAAAAGTCTTTGTTAAAAGAGTAGTTTTCTGGTACGTTCGCAGTAATCTGATTGGGAATCGAGCCCTGGAGGCATCAGTGAGAGTACACGGCGCAGGTAAACAGTGCAGGTAAAGAGTGCAGGTACACGGCGCAGTTATACGGTGCAGTTACACGGAGCAGGTACACGACACAGTTACACAGAGCAGGTACACGGAGCAGTTACACGGCGCAGTTATACGGCACAGTTACACGGCACAGTTACACAGAGCAGGTACATGGCACAGTTACACGGCACAGTTACACAGAGCAGGTACACGGAGCAGTTACACGGCGCAGTTATACGGCACAGTTACACGGCACAGTTACACAGAGCAGGTACATGGCACAGTTACACGGCACAGTTACACGGCGCAGGTACACGGCACAGTTACACAGAGCAGGTACATGGCACAGTTACACGGCACACTTACACAGAGCAGGTACATGGCACAGTTACACGGCACAGTTACACAGAGCAGGTACATGGCACAGTTACACGGCACAGTTACACAGAGCAGGTACATGGCACAGTTACACGGCACAGTTACACGGAGCAGGTACACGGCACAGTTACACAGAGCAGGTACACGGCGCAGGTACACGCTTTGTTGAGATTTAAGGCGGAGTCTGACAGCACAACAGCAGCAGCACTTGAAACACAAACGAACCTCTTTAAAAACACGTGTACTTATAATATGCCATGCCCTTGTAGCTCAGCGTGCCAGGTAGTGTCAGCTTTCGTGTAACAGGTTATTAGTAGTTGATATTTTGCCAATAATAATACACTGAATTCCACCAATCAGTTGTTACAGTTTAATAATGCGTTTAATCTTGTACTTGTGTTGTGGATTATTGTTCAAAACTGACTTTAACTTTGTTTCGCTGAATTACATTGATGTAAAATGGGCTTTTGAGGACACGTGTTCTTAGGACGAGGTCATGTCGAGGCGAGTGTCACGATGCAGACGCTTTAACCTTATAATATGAACCTCTACAGGAGTGACATGTTTAGAACTGCCTGGTACTGATCTGAACTTCTGTCCTCTGTAAAAACTAACTCAAGTTTACTAAAGTTTTGTGGTGGATTTGTCGTGTTTTTGTGCAGGATTTGTCGTGTTATTGTGCAAGATTTGTCATGTTTTTTTTCAGGATTTGTCGTGTTTGATGAGGCAAATCAAAAATTGAATCGTCAAAATGTCTCTTTTAGCGCATTATAGTCGAGCATAGATTTAAGAAATGTTTATAACGTAGATGTTAGCACGTATGCTAACTTAGGCGCTAAACACTGATAGTCTGCACAAAACAATGCTACACATACAAACAAATAAACTACGCATGTTCATGTTTTCTTGTGTTCTTGTGTCCCTTGTGTGCTCAAACTGTTTTTTTTTCATACTTTGTGATGTTTGGATGCTAACGCTAACTCTCCCACTGAAAATGCATGAGCGCTAATGCAATGAACAGTGACAGCATTTAGTTCTCCTTCCAAAAGCACATTACCGGAACAACTAAAGAGACAGAACTACGTCGAGCCTTTTATTTTCACAACCAGAAAACTGCTGGAAAAAATGCCGACGTCACCGCCACCGACCGCGTTAGCGCTAGCGCTTCCCCCGACGTGACCGGGCAGCGCAGGTTCAGTCGCGGAGGAGCAGCTCGTACATCACGCGCAGATGGAACGATGACTATCAGGGTTTATTTTGGCTCGGGAGTTAACCTGCTGCCACGCAAAAAGAAAAGGTGAGAAGGAGAAAAGACAAAAGGGCACGCAGCGGGGCCGGATTGCTCAACAAATACAGGTGTCATCCATCACCCACACACGGTGACTGCATTTCCCAGCAGCCAGCGGAGCGAGGGTTCACTGGAAGACGGAGAAATGTGCAGAACACGCCCACAGGTGTTTGAAAAGGTGAACACGAATGCCCTTGAAAACCAATGACGATTATAGCAAAGTTATTGTTTAGGTGAGGATTAAATGCAACTTCCAATGAGCCTCAAATACTCATAATCAAATACCGTATATATAACTACTATAAGTCGCACCAGCCAAAAAATGCATAATTGAGAAGAAATAAAACATATAAGTCGCACTGGAGTATGAAATGCAAGTGTGAAAATAACAAATACCGTATTTTCCGGACTATAATTCGCACCTTTTGTCATAGTTTTGGCCAGGGTGTGACTTATACTTATATTTATATAATTATACTCAGGAGCGACTTATATATGTGATATTGTTATTTTCACACTTGCAACCGCATTTCATACTCCAGTGCGACTTATATATGTTTTTTTCTTCTCTATTATAATTTTTTGGGCTGGTGCGACTTATACTCCGGTGCGACTTATAGTCCTGAAAATACGGTAAGTCCAGATCGTTACCTATAATGCTATACTGTGGAACATTTCGCGCAAAGTAACATCTCCGTGACGATAAGTTGTAAATGGACCACCGACTGAACACTGAACTTAAAGGCACGCTACGTAACTTTTCTGACCATCTTTTTTCATCATTAGCGTGACTTTTTGACCTTTCAGACTCCGGTGGAACTTTTTGTCCAGAAAATACGTTAATATCACATATAAGTCACTCCGGAGTATAAGTAAAAATATAAGTATAAGTCACACCCCGGCCAAAACTACTGTATATATTTGAAAAAGTCCAATGGGGCGTGGCGTGGTCTTATCCCGAGTGCACAGCAGCGCAGAGCCACACCTGTAACCACCCATCACCCGAAAACAAAAATAAACCTGTGGCTGAGCTTGTCGTTATTCATATTAATAGCCACTTCTGACTGTCTGGGAAACCGGTTCCAAACGATGCGGTTGCAGACTTCTCGGCAGGTTCACTGTCAGGTTGCCAGGTTCACTGTCAGGTTGCCAGGTCACAGGGGGGTCGTTTGGGAAAGTGCGGAGACGGTATTTCTCAGTGGTGACAGTGAAGTGCGTCTTATCGTGCTCGAGGACATATGACCCGCATAATCACGTTGTAATTGAGACACGGTCATCCCTCTCTTTATCTTTGACGGAAGACATTTGACGGCAGTGCGTGCTTGAGCGTTCGTATCGCGCGTGTTCGGCGTTCGGCATTTCTAATCGTTTTTTAAATACGTAAGAATCTTAGTAAGACGTAACCCTCCCAACGCTCGTTGGTTCGAGAGCTCTCGACAACCTATGATTTCGCGTCTGTTTTTACGGTTTGCATGGTGCGGTTTGGGCGGACGCCAAAAGGTGAAGCACCCAAAGGAACAAAAACAAACAAAACCCGAGCCCGGGCCAACACGTCCTATAGATAATAAAGATACTAAAGATACTATAGTCTATTTTAGCGTAAATACGGACTGAAACGTGCACGCGCAGCACTTTGTTCAACCCTTTTTTCTGCACAAAAGGTTTAATTTGTTGGCGTTCCAGCTGGATAAACGTGCAGAGCTCAATTCAGAGTTCTGCAGCAACTGAAAAAAGAAGCAGCAGCACAATGAAAACTAATGTGTTATGACGAACATTAGCAAGAACCTTGACGCCTTCTGAGACGTCGCGCCAAAATGTCACGGTTCAACGACAAAAAACGAACCTGAAAACGCTCTCTACGCTAGAGCTGGGTTTCGATTCAAATTTCAAGAATCAATTCGATTCCGATTTTTCCGTTTCAAAATAGTTTTTTTCCGATTTCTCAGATCCCATCTGAGTCGCTCCGATTTCGATCTGATTTCCGATTCGATCCGATTTCGATTCGATCCGGGGGTTAATGTTATTAAAAATGAAAAATGTATTTGAACCGTTTCCTTCACTTCATGACTGTGTAGAGAAGCAACATGTTAAAACTAGTATTGTATCAATATTAAACAGCAAATCTTACAAGTATTGGTAGTTACTGATGGAAGACTGATGAAAAGGTTAAGGGTCAATCTACCTTCAAGAAAGATAATCCAGGAGTCCTGAATTATCTTTCTTGAAGGTAGATTGAAGTTCACTGAGGGAAATGTAGAACAGATTTTTTTTTTTTTTTTTTAATATATATATTTTTTTAAAAATCGATCTTTAGACCTATGAATTGATAATCAGTCATTAATATGTGAATCGATTAAAAATCGGAAAATCGATTATTTCAACCCAGCTCTAGTCTACGCATGTGCATTTTTATTGTATTTTTCGCCCTCTCTACTTGCTGCGGTCGCGACGGTTGCCACGGCTGCGCTCCTGACTGAACCTGCACCTCGCATCTCAAAAACCCGGCCCATTAATACTCGTCAAAAACATCGGGGTCATGGAATGCCAGAGCCGTAATATCTCCAGCATCTATCCATCCGTCAGCGAGCGGGACGGCGAAGATTCCACGCGTGATTTATTCTCGACTCCCGGTAGGCGCAGGGGACGCAAAAGAATGCCTCGGCAAACAAATGGCAAGAGATAATTGGTGGCTGGCCAAGCGTGTAATTATAAACGTCAACATCTCAATTATTCAAGCGGGGCAAACAAGGCGGCTTTGTTTACTCTGGTGAGAGCGTTTACGCGGCGCGGAGCAAACAACGGCTCATTTCACTGTTGACTTTTATCCTTTTTTTTATTGGGGACGATTAGACACGCAAGATCGAGCTTGTATGTGGTCCGAAAGGTCAAAAGGTCATGATGAAAAAAAATATGGGCAGAAAAGTTACGTAGCGTGCCTTTAAGTTCAGTGTTCAGTCGGTGGTCCATTTACAACTCATTGTCACGGCGATGTCGTTACTTTGCGCGGGATGTTTCGCAGTATTGCATTATAGGTAACGATCCGGACTTACCGTATTTTCCGGAGTATAAGTCACACCAGCCAAAAAATGCATAATAGAGAAGAATAAAACATATATAAGTCGCACTGGAGTATAAGTCGCACCAGCTAAAAATAATGTATAATAGAGAAGAAAAAAACATATATAAGTCGGACTGGAGTATAAGTCGCACCAGCCAAAAATAATGTATAATAGAAAAGAAAAAAACATATATAAGTGGCACTGGAGTATAAGTCGCACCAGCCAAAAAAATGATTATAAAGAAGAAAAAAACATATATAAGTCGCACTGGAGTATAAGTATAAATATAAGTATAAGTCGCACCCCGGCCAAAACAATGAAAAAAGGTGCGACTTACGGATAATACGCTAAATTTGTGTAACATTTTGTTTTTATACTAACAAAAATCGGGGCTTATCAGTTATGAATAGAGCTTTTTCAATCGTTTTAGTTCATTTCTACCGGTTTAAAATTATCTAGATCTAAAATGATCATGTTTATGACTAGGGACATAAACATGACAGAGGAATTTGAATTGATACATCCGCGCTGTAGCGTCAGGAAGCTAGCCCGCTAACGTGTGATTGACAGCTCAAGTGTGTCATGTTGCTTCCAGATGTTTTCCGTTCATTAAAAATCCTGCTCAATCATTTTTGACAGAGAAGAATTGTTTGCTCTGATTTATTCCGCTTCACCAATTAGTTAAAAATAGAATGTGAAGATGTCATCGGCCCCGGGTTCTGAACGCCAGCTAAACCCGTTTTCTTTATTACCTTCACGGTGAATTATGAGGATGTCTTTTGGTTAATCCATTTTTACAGGTCACAAAATCAAACAAATAATCATCTTTATTTAATCTGCGCTACAAACAAGTAAACACAAACGTGAAATGCGCTTTTATCTTGTGTGAATATACTAAAATAATGCCATGTTTTTCAGTCGTTTTTGTGCTAAGTTAGCTCGGAAAATATGCACATTTGCAGCAATCGGGCTCGCCTCTTCACAGAGCTGACTCGCTCTAACCTTCTTAGAGTACTTCTTACAGTAACTAGATGTACTACAGTAACATAATACACAGCTTGTAGTCTGCACCGAGTCTAAGCTGGAGCTGCAGAGAATGATGGATGCTGTTTTTGGTTGGTGCGCTGTCTGAGGAGGAGATTTATCTGTGGAAGTGTTTGGCCCGGCGGCGGCGGCAGGTACGGGGCAGGTACGGGGCAGGTACGGGGCAGGTACGGGGCAGGTACGGCTCAGGTACGAGAGTCTGAGGGGCGGGGCCTGGCCTGAGGAGCAGACGCACGGTCCACGTCAGCGGTCGTGATGGATGGACAAGCAGGGGTCAAAAATGCACGAGTGTCACCGAGTCGTCAAGGAGTCGTCAAGGAACCTTCTCCTGCTCCTTTTTTATGGCGGTTGGTATCCAAGTGTTACCTTACAGCCTACTGTAGTTCTACATCTTAGACTTTAGACTTTAGTCATTGAGGAGTTATTCTTCTTCTTTGGTGTTATAGGACTCGTCAAGAGCCATCAAGACTCATCAAGATCAATTACCAAACGACGTGTTCCATTAAATAATACGTTCTTGATACATTTTGGGCCATCATCGTGTAACATTTTACACTCTTTAAAAACGTTTTACAACAAACAGACGAACACAGAGAAACTTCTGATTTGTGTTTGAGCTGGCGTGGCTTTGCGTAATCCCCCAGCATGCACCGGGGCCACAGGGAGGCCCCAGGGGGGCCACAAGGAGGCCACAGGGGGACCTCAGGGAGGCCACAAGGAGGCCACAGGGGGACCTCAGGGAGGCCACAGGGGGACCTCAGGGAGGCCACAGGGGGGGCCACAGTTAGGCCACTGGGAGCCCACAGGGAAGCCACAGGGGAGCCACAGGTAGGCCACAGGTGTCCCGCGGGAGCCGCACCTTTGTTTGCACAGGCATCACAGCGCTTCCTGCACATCAGTTACGTCGCCTTTGCATTGGCCCGGTTTAGTCCGGCTCAAGTTTGGTTTGGGCCATTCTTCTGCCCCGGCCTCACTTCCTCTGCCCAGCCCACATTTGTTTAGGAAAATACAGAGAGTGAGAAGTGAGTCGAGCCACAGAAGAGCCACAGAAGAGAGCCACAGAAGAGCTACAGAAGAGCCACAGAAGAGCTACAAAAGAGCCACAGAAGAGCCACAGAAGAGCTGCAGAAGAGCTACAGAAGAGCCACAGAAGAGCTACAAAAGAGCCACAGAAGAGCCACAGAAGAGCTGCAGAAGAGCTACAGAAGAGCCACAGAAGAGCTACCAAAAAGCCACAGAAGAGCCACAGAAGAGCCGCAGAAGAGCTACAGAAGAGCCACAGAAGAGCTACCAAAGAGCCACAGAAGAGCTACCAAAGAGCCACAGAAGAGCTACAAAAGAGCCACAGAAGAGACAGAGAAGAGCTACAGAAGAGAGCCACAGAAGAGCCACAGAAGAGTTAGAGAAGAGCCACAGAAGAGTCACAGAAGAGCTATAGAAGAGCCACAGAAGAGTCACAGAAGAGTCACAGAAGAGCTATAGAAGAGCCACAGAAGAGTCACAGAAGAGCTATAGAAGAGTTACAGAAGAGCCACAGAAGAGTCACAGAAGAGTCACAGAAGAGCTATAGAAGAGCCACAGAAGAGTCACAGAAGAGCTATAGAAGAGTTACAGAAGAGTCACAGAAGAGCTATAGAAGAGCCACAGAAGAGTCACAGAAGAGCTATAGAAGAGTTACAGAAGAGTCACAGAAGAGCTATAGAAGAGCCACAGAAGAGTCACAGAAGAGCTATAGAAGAGTTACAGAAGAGTCACAGAAGAGCTATAGAAGAGCCACAGAAGAGTCACAGAAGAGCTATAGAAGAGTTATAGAAGAGTCACAGAAGAGCTATAGAAGAGCCACAGAAGAGCCACAGAAGAGCTATAGAAGAGCCACAGAAGAGTCACAGAAGAGCTATAGAAGAGTTACAGAAGAGTCACAGAAGAGCTATAGAAGAGTTACAGAAGAGCCACAGAAGAGTCACAGAAGAGCCACAGAAGAGCCACAGAAGAGTCACAGAAGAGCAATAGAAGAGCCACAGAAGAGTCACAGAAGAGCTATAGAAGAGTCACAGAAGAGCCACAGAAGAGTCACAGAAGAGCTATAGAAGAGCCACAGAAGAGTCACAGAAGAGCTATAGAAGAGTCACAGAAGAGTCACAGAAGAGCTACAGAAGAGTCACAGAAGAGCTATAGAAGAGCCACAGAAGAGTCACAGAAGAGCTATAGAAGAGTCACAGAAGAGTCACAGAAGAGCTACAGAAGAGTCACAGAAGAGCTATAGAAGAGTCACAGAAGAGTCACAGAAGAGTCACAGAAGAGCTATAGAAGAGCCACAGAAGAGTCACAGAAGAGCCACAGAAGAGTCACAGAAGAGTCACAGAAGAGCCACTTTGAGTCTGTGGCTCGCTTTGGTGGATAATGTCCTGGTGAGTTCGTGGAGACTGGACTTTAATTAACTGCGTTTCACTTCGTTACAATCCGTTAGTGGCGATGTCTCTTTTCTAATTGTTCACGTGATTTGAAACGTTGAAATATAAAACAGTGACGTTTCTTTATGGCAAAAGCCTTTGAATGTTTGATTTCAATATAGGATTTGTTTGTTTGTTTGTTCATTTTTAAACGTAAAACAATAGAAACAGACTTAAAATGAACTGAGATACGCAGGAAAAGAGAAAGAAGGGGAAAAGAAAAAATCAATCAATCAATGTATTAATAATAACAAAATAAGTAAATAATTAAAAAAGTAAATAAGTAAATAAATAAGAAATAAATATTGAATAAAATAATTGTAACAATAAAATAGATAAATACATAATAATACTAAAACTACTACTAATAATAATTATGACAATAATATCGATAATATAAATAACATTTAAATTTACAATAAAAATAAAAATGATAATAAAAAATCATGAAAAAACCCAGAGCTGTGCAGGACGATAGATAAAGTAAAGAATACAATTAGACAGTAATAATGTGGCCAAAGGAAAGTGGTTAATGCATTTTGTCTATTGTTTGTTGAATTAGTCCATTTTCAAATATAGGATTTTTTAGGGCTAAATATTATTCTTTTCATGATTTTGAGGTACTTCCGAACATGTATTAAAACTAATCAAACTCAATCTCTGAGTATGAAGAAAACGTTACGTAATCTCGGCCGTAACAAACCCAGAGTCTCACAGCCTTAAATCGTGAGGTGTTTTCACACCTCATCGGTCTCAGGAGACGCGAGTCATTACTGTCCCCTAGTGGACACTGCACTCAGACTCATCAACACCAAGAACACATGACGGAGAGGAGAGGAGGGAGAGGAGGGAGACGGGGAGATACATCTGACACATATTTAAAAAAACAATCTGTAAACAGACGCACTAGCACTGATACATTTTATTTATTTTTTGGAGGATTTGCTTTTTGAGATGTTATTGCTTTGCTTGGATTGTTCCACAGTAATGCATGACTGACATTTTTGAACAAAACTTAGGAAAAAGTGAACAAATGTGAGATCCAACAGAAACAGGTCAAATCCGCCGTTAAAAAGCAACGTTTAAACTGCTTTTACCAATCAATTTCAAATTATTTCAAATTATTTAAAACAACTTTCCCACCGCTTTTCTTCAATCGCAGACAAAGTTCATTTTTAAGAATAAATCAACCACTGGAAGCGTGACAAAATGTTAACGATCCATTTACTGTATAATTAATCGTTCTGAAATATTTAAAGATCTGACCATTGGAACAGGGGAAAAGGTTTTCACGTATGTCGACCTAAAAAGTGCACGACCTCCGCGATATCTCGATAAAACGTGAGGTCAAATGTTCAGGAACACGACACAAACGGCAGATCCTGTAGATGCTGTAGATGCTGTAGATGCTGTAGATGCTGTAGAACCCGAGAACGCTCGTCGTTTTCCCTAACAAACGGGAGAAAAGGCCAAAGCTCGATACTTCTCCGCTGACCGCTGGACCAGAGCGGCTCCTTTTGCTCCATAAAACACGATAATAGGCTATAATAGTGCGAGCGCGGGCGGTAATAATGGTCTTTAGTGAGCAGTAAAGCCCGTAATCGCTTGTTAGCGCCGCGTCGCGTCTCGGCCAGCGCTTCGCACTCGTCTGCTCCGACCGTCCGCTGACTCATCCTCCTCGCCGACCATGGAGACGACTCATCCCCCTCGCCGACCATGGAGACGACTCATCCCCCTCGCCGACCATGGAGACGACTCATCCTCCTCGCCCCCATGGAGACGACTCATCCTCCTCGCCGACCATGGAGACGACTCATCCCCCTCGCCGACCATGGAGACGACTCATTCCCCTCGCCGACCATGGAGACGACTCATTCCCCTCGCCGACCATGGAGACGACTCATCCCCCTCGCCGACCATGGAGACGACTCATCCCCCTCGCCGACCATGGAGACGACTCATCCCCCTCGCCGACCATGGAGACGACTCATCCCCCTCGCCGACCATGGAGACGACTCATCCCCCTCGCCGACCATGGAGACGACTCATCCTCCTCGCCGACCATGGAGACGACTCATCCCCCTCGCCGACCATGGAGACGACTCATCCCCCTCGCCGACCACGGAGACGACTCATCCCCCTCGCCAACCATGGAGACGACTCATCCTCCTCGCCGACCATGGAGACGACTCATCCCCCTCGCCGACCATGGAGACGTTGCCGCCTTTTTACTGTGTTCTGATCGTGCTCCTGCTGCACCTGCACGGCAACGAGAGCGACGGCGACGAGAGCGACGGCGACGAGAGCGACGGCGACGAGAGAGACGGCGACGATAGCGTCGGCAACGATAGCATCGGCAACGAGAGCGACGGCAACGAGAGCGACGGCAACGAGAGCGTTGGCAACGAGAGCGACGGCAATGAAAGCGGCGGCGACGAGAGTGACGGCAACGAGCGCGACTAGAGCGACGGCAACGAGCGCGACTAAAGCGACGGCAACGCTAGCAACGAAAGCGACGGCAACGAGAACGACGAGAGCAACGGCAACGAGAGTAACTAGAGCGACGGCAACGCTAGCGACGAGAGCAACGGCAACGCTAGCGACGAGAGCAACGGCAACAAGAGCAACGAGAGCAACGGCAACGAGAGCAACGTTAACAAGAATAACGAGAGAGAGTGGCGGCGACGAGAGCAACGGCAACGAGCGCGACTAGAGCGACAACAACGTTAGCGACGAAAGCGACGGCAACGAGAGCGACTAGAGCGACGGCAACGAGTTCAACGAGGGCAACGCTTACAAAACAAAGACAGATAGGGAAAACCCCTTCAGTTGCTGTTTTGTTTTTGTCGATTTATGTTCGAATAAAATATAAAATGGCAAAAAAGATGATAAAAACCTGTTAAACGCACCAAAACAAACAATTAAAACGTTCCCAAACTGTCCTTCGCTGGGTTCGATGTCGACAAAAATCACAGACGGCGAATGAAATAGGTCGAGTCAACATTTCTATTGTCCTCGATTGAAAGCGGCTCAAAGCGGCTGAAAGCGGCTCCATTACGGTTATTGACTGACCTGTCCCGAGCGTCTGGACCGTCCCGAGCGTCTGAGCGCGGGCAAACAGCACGAGCGGCTCAGATTTCCTGTAATTACACCGCGGTCCATGTCGCATTCAAACACGCCAGGTTCATAGTTTCTGCCGCGGCTCGGACGGGTTTATTGTCTCGGGGCATGACAGGAAGTACAAACAAACAGAGATGGACGGATAAAGGACGGAGAAAGACGGAAATGGGGAAGGCGAACGTGCTCGGGTGCGATATCGTTATTCCACGTTAAAGATGATAAACTAATCGAATGTGCAGTTTGAACAATCACATTAGCATGCTAGCTGTTGTTAGCTTTACCTTGATGACAAAAAAAACCACACTCTCGCCCCAGAGTCAGGACTAAACATGGACCGGCCTCCTGCTGGTGCCAGAGTCAGGACTAAACATGGACCGGCCTCCTGCTGGTGCCAGAGTCAGGACTAAACATGGAGCGGCCTCCTGCTGGTGCCAGAGTCAGGACTAAACATGGACCGGCCTCCTGCTGGTGCCAGAGTCAGGACTAAACATGGGGAATCCGTGTTTTAGGCTGAGAATATGACTGAAAGGATTATAGTATTTATGCTTTTGTTTGTCCACATTTTGACGTTACTACATATTTCAAAGTTCTGTAAAGTACTTTGAAGTACTTTAAATACCTCTCAGTGTCCCAGGCCCCAGTGTGGACCAATAACATGTCCTCTAAGTCCAGCTAACGTTGTGCACACACGGCTGAAGGGCCCGGGATGAAAAGGGAAATCCTCTTAAGCAAAAGTAAACTTGGGAAGGAAACGAGAGCCGGGCTCTTAGTGAGTCCTGGTCCAGTGCTCCTGAAAGACCAGCTCAGGTCCCCGGAAGGGCCGCTCCACCTAAGTGCTCCGTCTTTGAGTCTTTAGGGTCTGAGAGGGATTCATCTGCAGCGGAGCGTGGAGCTGGAGCCTGAGAGGGCCCACCAGGGTCTATAGGGGTCCATGAGGTTCTATGAGGGTCCAGGAGGTTCCACGAAGGTCTAAGAGGGTCTACAGCAGGAGGGTCCACCGGGGTCTACAAGGGTCTACGAGGGTCCACCAGGGTCTATGAGGGTCCACCAGGGTTTACGAGGGTCTACAAGGGTTCACCAGGGTTTATGAGGGTCTATGAGGGTCCACCAGGGTCTATGAGGGTCTATGAGGGTCTACAAGGGTCTACGAGGGTCCACCAGGGTCTATGAGGGTCTACAAGGGTCTACGAGGGTCCACCAGGGTCTATGAGGGTCTATGAGGGTCCACCAGGGTCTATGAGGGTCTATGAGGGTCTACGAGGGTCCACCAGGGTCTATGAGGGTCCACCAGGGTCTATGAGTGTCTATGAGGGTCTACGAGGGTCCATGAGGGTCCACCAGGGCTTCAGAAGATCAGGTTCCTCTGTTTAAAGCTAGTGTCCTGTATCTGAGGCATCAAAGAGTGCTTATTACATTGTAAAAATACTTTGTTGTATATATAAAAAGCACTCAGTTGTATATGTAATAACTATGTAATAAGCACTCTGTAGTACATATTACATGGTTGTTACATGGTTGTACACC
>NW_027315846.1:3683662-3836162 GCF_026437365.1 Eucyclogobius newberryi
TAATCCTCAATGTTTAGGTGGGTACAACCTTCATCGCGCAATAATGTGTATTTTGGGCAACAGCATTTATACTTAGTGCTAGTAGTTGCAGTACTTGTAGTAGCAGTACTTGTAGTAGCAGTACTTGTAGTAGCAGTACTTGTTGTAGCAGTACTTTTAGTAGCAGTAATTGTAGTAGCAGTACTTGTAGTAGCAGTACTTGTAGTTTACTGCTAACACTAGTAATCTTACTCATAAACGGGATGAATGAAAAAGCCCGACTGAGGCTGGTTAAAACCTCGAAAAAAAAAGTCCATTTTGAGTCGTTTAAGACCGTAATAATATGATTTCTAACACAATTCGAGACAAAAACCCAAATAACGACTACAATACGACGTCGCAGCATCGCATACTTCCCCGAAATGGAAGTTTCCGAAGTTTCCACATGAGCGAATCCTCCAGCAGGACGTGATTTATGCCCCGCGTGAAATACAGCCTTTGAATGGGGATTCCTCAGCCTACTGTAACTATTAGCTTGACTTATTTCCCTGTGTCCGAGCGTGTATTTAGCCCGTCCCGGCCACCCCAGCGCAGCAGCACATCTGCGGGACAGGCAGATGTTAGTGGCGGGGGCGAGTTGGGCGGGAGGGCGGGAGGATCGCATAGCTCTATCTGGGAGGCGGACTTGAAGACACTCGCGGGACACATTTGGGTCCGTGTCCGTCAGGGTCCCATCAGGAGGAGGCCTTGATTTACTGCGGCGCTGACCGGCCCTTCTGCCCTCCGCCCAAAACAAACAGGACGGAGGAACCGCCGGGCCTGGGGAGCACATGCCGCCGACGGTTGCATCTGTATTTGCGAAAGGAGACGATGGTCGGGCGGGATTTTGAAGGAGAAACATCGCTTAAAAAGGCTCTTCTCGCCTCATCGCCTGGAGGTCCTCGCTTCAATTCCACAGACGAAAAAGAAACAAAACGGCATTTAGTTGCAGTCGGTTGCATGTTTAACGTCATGTGCAATCTCTTCGGAATCCATCTTGTTAGGCAGAGGGACGGACCAATCACGGAGCGGCGTTCTGGTTTGAAGCAGCCAATAGGCATGCGATTTGATCAGAAACGCTGCCTTTTGTGGACGGGGGAAAGTGTACGTTCTTTCCTCTTTAACTGGATCGAAACAAAAGATGATTTTCTCTACCTGGCAACACGGCCGCCGCCGTACAGCGGGCGGCAGTCGCGCAGCTTCAACCGCCGAAAACCTCCCACAACACCGGGCGAAGATGGACATTTGCGCTAAACGCCGCGTCGCCTCCGAACGCGCCGAAGATTCATCATACTGCAAATTATAAGCACCTGTCGAAGCGGAGGGGCCTGTCCCACTGTCGTCTGCGCCCCCCCCCTGCCTCGCCTCGCCCCGGACCCCTGACCCGCGGGCCCCCCTCCGACCAACAGGAAGTCTGGCTCTGAAGGAACGAGTCACGGCGTTCACAAAGGGCCGTGTGGACTTGGACGTGGCGTGAAATGATCGATTGCGACGTCTGGTGCAGAGGGCGACGGAGCCGAGGAGAGAACGCTCGATAAAAGGGAGAATAAACGGAGGCGCTTGGGATTCAGGGCGACGAGTTTGTGCGGAAACCGAAGGAGACGGAGCCGAAAGCTTAACCGGGCTCTCGAAAGCGGTTTGACCATTTATTTTGATCACGTTTAATTGACCGTGATTCAACCTCGCGAGATTCTCTGTGTCGTGAGAATCGAGATCTTGTTGCAGTTTATGGTAACACTTTATAATAACTGAACTTAACAAAGAATGAATAAAGACTTTGCTTTTGCTTTGTTAAGGTTTTAGTTATTATAAAGTGGTACCCAGTTTATTCCTGATCACAGCAAACAATTGTGAGTGATCGATACTTAAGACGATGGCGACAGACTCATGAAAACAGGAGAGTTACAACACAATAACTCAATAAATGCAAGTGCTAAAATGACCAGAATGAGGTTTTAAATGACACATTATGCAACATTGTGAGCTTTTTACCATGTTATAACATTGTTCCCTTGTCAAAAAGTATTTGATCACGTTTAATTGACCGTGATTCAACCTCGAGAGATTCTCTGTGTCGTGAGAATCGAGATCTTGTTGCAGTTTAAGGTAACACTTTACAATAACTGCACTTAGTAAAGAATGAATAAAGACTTTGCTTTTGCTTTGTTAAGGTTTTAGTTATTATAAAGTAGTACCCAGTGTATTTCAGAGTAATCGAGGATCGACAATGGCCAACGACTAATGAAAACAGGAGTTACAACACAATAACTGTAAGTGCTAAAATGACCAGAATGAGGTTTTAAATGACACATTATGCAACATTGTGAGCTTTTTACCGTGTTATAACATTGTTCCCTTGTCAAAAAATATACAAAAACCTGATGTTGTGGTTACTTCCTTCACGCTTGTTTGATAAAGTCCTCTCTCTCGCTCTCTGAGCCTCATAAAATACTCAAATGTTTAAAATGTCCCAGATTTCTGATGCTGTTTTTAGGTCCGTGAATAAGCGCTAAACTCATTCTAAGCATTTCTATCATGAAATAGCATTGATTACAACAGGATTAACACAGATCCAGATGAGGGAGCGCCACACGATGACGCACATGTTCCAGGCTCTAAAACAGCTCTAAAACAGCTCTAAAACAGCACAGGTTCTCACGAGTTTAAAGGAAAACAACAACACAAGTAATGCAGAAAGTGTCATTTTAAAACAACTGAAGATTAAACTCTTTCATCACTAGAAGCAGAAACGTACTCATAATGCACCAATGAAACAAAAACCTCTCACGGTACATGTTTTTACACTAATTCGGAGCAACATAAAACGTAAGAACATCTTCACAATTGGTCAAAAACCCAAATGTTCAGCTTTAAAGTAATTGCGTAGGCATTTTCTAACAGCGTTTCAGTCTCCGCGGGCGACGCACAGATCAAACAGTGTGGAGAGCTGGGGGAAAGCCACATGTTTCAAATACACACGTCTGACAGATTATACTTGATGTGGAAAATGTCACTGCGACGGTAGAACTCTGATGAAAAGTGCTAATTAGCAGCCAGTTCTGTTCAGAGATGTAAATGTATGTCAGAGCCCCAGACGACTGAGGCGCTCTGTGTTGACCGGCTGCATTCATTATGCTAATGCTAACGCGCGCTAACACACACACACACACAGCCCCGAGAGCGCACGGGCTAATTGCTAACACACACACACATGCTAACCGTATGCTAACGAGCCCGGCCCTGATATACACCGGCCGTGATGAGAGGAAATGGGACTTTGATTAATGTCGAGCGCTGCAGACGGCACGCAGCGCCGGTTGAAGCGGTCGCAGCGAATCTGAATCAAGACGGCGAAAACTAAACTACTGCGAAATAAAAGTTCTGTTGGGAATTCTGCTGAAACACTGAGCGTTCCAATATAAAGTGCTCAGAAGATCTCCAAACCTCCACCTCTGACGTCGTAATTACTCTCTAGTATTAAGTATTTTATAAAGGTATTATCCAGTATTAAAAGGCCGAAGCTGCAGCCGGTCACTCGGTCCAGGGCCACGGGTCAGAGCGGGAGGTCCCGATTGGTCCACTGCTCCTGCACTGAGCAGGGCGTCCCGAGCGGTCCTCCTTCCTCATCAGCCCACACAAACTACAGCCTCCTGTTCAGCCTCTCCAAATGTTTACGTTGGACCTGAACGCCGGACAACTGGAGGCAATTGAGAGAGGAGAGGGAGAGCCACACACGTTTACACAGGCTGAACGCCGCTGAGCGCTGCTGAGGGCCGCTGAGAGAGCTGCTGAGAGCTGCTGAACGCCACTGAGTGCTGCTGAGAGACGCTGAGGGCTGATGAGGGCTGCTGAGAGCTGCTGAGAACGGCTGAGGGCTGCTGAGAGAGCTGCTGAGAGAGCTGCTGAGAGCTGCTGAGAGCTACTGAGGGCTGCTGAGAGCTGCTGAGAGCTGCTGAGAGCTGCTGAGAGCTGCTGAGAGCTGCTGAGAGCTGCTGAGAGCTGCTGAGAGCTGCTGAGGGTAGTTATGGGGTGCTGAGAGCTGCTGAGAGCGGCTAAACGCTGCTGAGGGCTGCTTAGGGCTGCTTAGGGCTGTTGAGGGCTGCTGAGTGCTGCTGAGTGCTGCTGAGTGCTGCTGAGAGCTGTAAAGGGCTGGTGAACGCTGTTTAGGGCTACTTAACACTGCTTGGAGCTACTTAACGCTGCTGAGAGCTGCTGAGAGCTGATGAGAGCTGCTGAGGGCTGGTGAACGCTGCTTAACAGCGTTTGTGTGACATCTGACGTGAAGTCTTAATCTGTCTGATAATCCATCAAAGTGCAGTAATGTGGGTGGGGATGGGGGGTTAGGTGAAAACAGGAATTTTCTAATTTACTAATGATGACGAAGCACTGCTCGTTAAAGTTGAAAACACTCTCCCCATTAAAGATTCATGGAGCTGATAAAACCACAAGATTCAAACGTGTAAAATCGCCAAATCCATCTACACAACATTTTTTTACTGTAGAAATGCAAAATTGTAGCGTACTTTTGTCAGAACGACAAACGGTCGACTTCGCTCTAAATCCCGTCGCCTCGATTACCGATTTTTGAACATTCTGACGCCAAAGCGTACCAAACCGTGCTAAAGCGTACAAAAGCGTACCAAAGCGTGCTAAAGCGTGCTAAAGCGCGCTAAAGCGTACCAAAGCGTGCTAAAGGGTGCTAAAGCGTGCCAAAGTGTGCTAAAGCGCGCTAAAGCGTACCAAAGCGTGCTAAAGCGTGCTAAAGCGTGCCAAAGCGTGCTAAAGCGTACCAAAGCGTGCTAAAGTGTGCCAAAGCGTGCTAAAGCGTGCTAAAGCGTGCTAAAGCGTGCCAAAGCGTGCTAAAGCGTGCATATCGCAACTGCAAATATCCCGTTATTTTTGCCGGACAAACCCGCCCGCCGCCTCGCAGACCAGACCAGGCCGTGTTTGTGCTCGTGTCAGTGACCACTCCCGTGATCGACCCAAGACCCGCCGCTCACATCCGCACTTATAATTCAGTAATTCTGTGTTTGTTCTCCGCGTGACAATCGTGACAAACGACTGGCCCGGAGCCCTGAAAAAACAAAACAAAAAAACACACGGCCTCCTGTAAAATGTCCCGGGCCCTAAACGCGTGCCATGTCTACACTCGGGTGAGGGCCCCGGGGGGTGAACTGTCCCGACATGTCAAATGATGGCGCGGCGTTGTTTGTTTAAATGTGATTTTTATTGATGAATCGGGGGCCGACTGCTGCAGGGCCTGCGTCACGCCACCAGGAGCAGCGCTGGGCGGCTATGAGCGGCAAACACTGCACAGATGCGGTAAAAGAGCGACATAAGGCCGCGGAAACGACACGCAGCGCCCGTGCCCAACGGCCATCCCCAACGCCCGTGCCCAACGCCCATCCCCAACGCCCGTCCCCAGCGCCCGTCCCCAACGCCCGTGCCCAACGTCCGTCCCCAACGCCCGTCCCCAGCGCCCGTCCCCAGCGCCCATCCCCAACGCCCGTCCCCAGCGCCCGTCCCCAGCGCCCGTCCCCAGCGCCCGTCCCCAGCGCCCGTCCCCATCGCCTAAAACGGTCATCACTCGGCCAGACTCCGCCTCCTCGTTTGCACTTTCCGGGGGCATTTTTCACCGTAAGCGAGTTCTGTCATTTACATTTGATTTGAAGAGAAGGAAATGAACGAGAACAGGCACGTCGTTATGTGAGGGCCAGACGCCCGCTGCAGCAGGAGGAGCAGCTGGAAGAGGAACAGGAGGAGCAGGAGGAGCTGCAGCAGGAGGTGCAGCAGGAGGAGCAGCAGGAGGAGGAGCATCAGCAGGAGGAGCAGCAGGGGGAGGAGGAGAAGCAGAAGGAGCAACAACAAGAGGAGGAAGAATAGAAGCAGGAGCAGCAGGAGGAGGAGCAGTAGGAACAGCAGGAGGAGCAGCAAGAGGAGGAGCAGCAGCACCAGGAGTAGTAGCAGCAGGAGGAGCAGCAGGAGCAGGAGGAGCAGAAGGAGGAGCAGCAGGAGGAGCAGAAGGAGGAGCAGAAGGAGGAGCAGCAGGAGCAGCAGAAGCAGAAGGAGGAGGAGCAGCAGGAGGAGCAGAAGGAGGAGCAGCAGAAGTAGTAGCAGGAGGATCAGAAGCAGAAGGAGCAGCAGGACGAGCAGAAGAAGGAGGAGCAGGAGAAGGAGCTGGAGGAGCAGGAGGAGGAGGAGCAAGAGCAGCAGGGGGAGGAGCAGGAGGAGGAGGAGCAAGAGCAGCAGGAGGAGGAAGAGCAGCAGGAGGAGGAGCAGCAGGAGGAGAGGAGCAGTGGAGGATGTTCTGGTTTGATGGAGCCGTTCACAGGGATTATGGGGTCTTCTTTGGCCGGAGCACGTCATGTACAAGAGGGTGAAGAGTGGCACTGGAAGGAGAGACACTCAGCAAAAGGAGGAACATTATTGGTGACTATTTTGCACACACGATCAAACACGTCGTCATCACATCGTCTACGTCCACAGACTTATTTTGAAAGGCGGCAGACAGGATGCAGCCCCCGTCGTGTCCGTCTGAAAAAAGCATTTGAAGCTAATTTATCGACCGGCGGCTAAACCGTGTGTCGCTCCGTTATTTATCCTGGGCTTTGGCAGAGTAAATCTTGGTATATTTGTGTGCGCACGTCGCCTCATCTGGATTTATGCGCGGGTTTGTTTGGCCGTGGGAGGGGATAGGGGGGAGGGGGGACGGTCCCGGCGGAGCGCGGAGTGCGGTCGCAGAGTAAACGCTGGCCCGCTAAAGGCCTCACCTGTGATCACACGGACAGGCGCGGCGTTTGAACTGGACTAATGCACAGGAGCAAATACAACCTTTATTTATTCATGCTTTATTTATTTATGATTTATTTATTTATGGTTTATTTAATGTGGCGAGATGAGAAATGAAACGGTCGACGGGGGAAAAGGCGACCGGAGCGTTTGTGGCTGTTGGAAATGATCCCTCGATAATGACCTCGTGGAGGAAGTGACTAGTGATTATATGTTTGAAAAATTATAATTGGGGGAATATTTTGATCATGAAAAATCGTGAAAACAGTAATTAATAATGAAAAATGATTTGAAAAGTCTCAAAATATAATACAAATAATATTTTTACAAGTCGGCTAATGAAAAATTATGTAATTATTGACTAATCCGTTATTATAATAATTGTTAGTTAGAGCACTACGCAATGTTTTTTTTTAAACTTAAAATCAACATAAAATTTTGCTTTTTTTTGCATTTTAGATAAATTCAACCACTACAAAAAAAATAGTTCGGTCAATGCAAAAAAACGTCAATTTTTTTAATTCAGCATCACTCGGACCCCCCCAGCTCGGACTCCCCCCCACTTAGACCCAGTTCGGACCCCGCTCGGACCCCCCCGGGGCTCGGACCCCCCCCAGGGCTCGGACCCCCCAGGGCTCAGACCCCCCCAGGGCTCGGACCCCATAGTTATTGTCATGACACTTGTGGATCATCATTTCATATTTTGGACATTTTAAAGGTGCACTATGTCACATGCATCGTCTCCATCCAGGTTTGTGGCTTTGCATGGACTTTTTCACAAAGACAGTAATGACAGTCCCTGGAGACGAGCAGGAGACGCCACCTGTAACACGTCAGATCCACGGAGAGGCGACCTGCTCATGATAAGAAACGGCATGTTTTGAGTCAAAAAATCACCTCAAGTGAATAGAAGACACTGCACGGTGTGACGGCTTTAGCGTCACGGGCAACGACACCGTGAACGTCGCCGGTGGCAACCCAAAGCGAGCAGCAGACTTTATTTTCTTCATTTGTACCAAAGAAGCAAAAGAACACGGAGAGAACAAGCACGAGTCAGAGGAGTCAGAACAGAACGTGGCTTTAGTGGCTCAGAACAGACTCATCACTATTATATCTAGCTTTTATTTTGAAACTTGGAGTTCTTTTAGCTCTGGTATTTGGCCTCAGTTTCCCTCAGTTTCAGCTCCCTCTCTCCACCTCTCTCCACCTCTCTCCACCTCTCCACCTCTCTCCACCTCTCTCCACCTCTCTCCACCTCTCTCCCTCTCTCCACCTCTCTCCACCTCTCTCCACCTCTCTCCACCTCTCCACCTCTCTCCACCTCTCTCCACCTCTCCACCTCTCTCCCTCTCTCCACGTCTCTCCACCTCTCTCCCTCTCTCTCCACCTCTCTCCCTCTCTCCACCTCTCCACCTCTCTCCCTCTCTCCACCTCTCTCCACCTCTCTCCACCTCTCTCCACCTCTCTCCACCTCTCCATCTCTCTCCCTCTCTCCCTCTCTCCACCTCTCTCCACCTCTCTCCACCTCTCCACCTCTCTCCCTCTCTCCACCTCTCTCCACCTCTCTCCCTCTCTCTCCACCTCTCTCCCTCTCTCCACCTCTCTCCCTCTCTCCACCTCTCTCCCTCTCCACCTCTCTCCCCCTTCTTCTCTCCACCTCTCTCCCTCTCCACCTCTCTCCCCCTTCTTCTCTCCACCTCTCTCCCTCTCTCCACCTCCCCCTCTTCTTCTCTCCACCTCTTCTTCTTTCACCTCTTCTTCTCTCCCTCTTCTTTTCTCCCCCTCTCTTCTTCTCTCCCCCTCTTCTTCTCTCCCCCTCTTCTTCTCTCCACCTCTTCTTCTCTCCACCTCTTCTTCTCTCCACCTCTTCTTCTTTCACCTCTTCTTCTTTCACCTCTTCTTCTCTCCGTCTTCTTTTCTCCACCTCTTCTTCTCTCCACCTCTTCTTCTTTCACCTCTTCTTCTCTCCCCCTCTTCTTCTCTCCCCCTCTTCTCTCCACCTCTTCTTCTTTCACCTCTTCTTCTCTCCCTCTTCTTTTCTCCCCCTCTCTTCTTCTCTCCCCCTCTTCTTCTCTCCCCCTCTTCTTCTCTCCACCTCTTCTTCTCTCCACCTCTTCTTCTCTCCACCTCTTCTTCTTTCACCTCTTCTTCTTTCACCTCTTCTTCTCTCCGTCTTATTTTCTCCACCTCTTCTTCTCTCCACCTCTTCTTCTTTCACCTCTTCTTCTCTCCCCCTCTTCTTCTCTCCCCCTCTTCTCTCCACCTCTTCTTCTTTCACCTCTTCTTCTCTCCCTCTTCTTTTCTCCCCCTCTCTTCTTCTCTCCACCTCTTCTCCCTTTTCTTCTCCCGCTTCCAACTTTTCTCTCCCTCTGTCCTTCTGTTCCATGGCTGGTATAGTTCCTAATTTGTCGCAGGCCTCCCCCTTGGCCCTCCCCCCTCGCCCTCCCCACTCCTCCCTCCCCCTCTCGTCCTCCCCCCCTCGCCCTCCCCCTCTTATCACCAGGAGAATCATATCAGTGCCTGCGAGTTTTTAAATATAGCCCTAATTACTACGATCATTTCTGGCTGTCTGTTCTGCCGCTGCCTCTCCCTCTGTCACGTCGCCCCACCCAGACTTTCAGACCCCCCCGTCCCCGCCCCGTCCCCGTCCCACCCTCCTCCTCGCCCTCCGCCTTTGGGCCGTTTCCTGGCGGAGCGTCCAGTAAACCCTGCAGCTCGGTTGCGCTGGTTGCGGGCCCGGGACGGCGGCGGTCGCATGACAAGCTGTGTTTCCCTTTCTAAGAGCCGACTTCCCCCGCGCGCACTTTGAGTCTAATTGAAATGTTTCCTATTGAGCTCAATCAAGGGCCCAATTACCTAATTATTCGCTTATGCCTAAGTCCGGACTGGAGAGAGGGAGGGAGAGAGTGAGGGAGGGAGAGAGGGAGGGAGGGAGAGAGGGAGGGAGAGAGGGAGAGAGGGAGGGAGAAAGAGAGGGAGAGAGGGAGGGAGGGAGAGAGGGAGGGAGGGAGAAAGAGAGGGAGGGGAGGGAGAGAGGGGAGAGAGAGAGGAGAAAGAGAGGGAGAGAGGGAGAGAAGGAGGGAGGGAGAGAGGGGAGGGAGGGAGAAAGAGAGGGAGAGAGGGAGGAAGGGGAGAGAGAGAGGGAGGGAGGGAGGGAGGGAGGGAGGGAGGGAGGGAGAGAGAGAGGATTATGGATCAGAGGAAATGGAAGAAATGGAAAGAGAAAGAGAGGAGTAAGAGAAAGGAAAAATTAGGCCCACGGCCCCGCCTCTGCCAGGGCCCCGCCCCTCTGCCATGGCCCCGCCCCTCTGCCATGGCCCCGCCCCTCTGCCATGGCCCCGCCCCTCTGCCACTCTGCCAACGTCCCACCAAATTACAGATCAAGTCCAGTTTCGCAAAGTAAATAGAATCCTCAGACTTTATTTTGATCAGAATACTTACAATTTAATGTTTTTACAAATTGTTGCTTCGATTTGAGTTTGACTCGAGAGGCTGTAACTTTCACTTTATGTCACCAAAACATCGACGGGACAAAACTTTGTCCCACGTGTGAAACTTGTAAACCTTAATTGTCGTGTACAAAATGTATTTATCAGTGTAAATATTTTACGGGAAACTTTGTGAATGCCTCATCGTGGACGCGTTCTCGCAGGAGCGTTCTCGCAACCATGTTCGTTCTCACAGGGGCGTTCTCACTAGCGTGTTCTCACAGGGGCGTTCTCACTAGCGTGTTCTCACAGGGGCGTTCTCACTAGCGTGTTCTCACAGGTGCGTTCTCACTAGCGTGTTCTCACAGGGGCGTTCTCACTAGCTTGTTCTCACAGGCGTGTTCTCACAGGGGCGTTCTCACTAGCGTGTTCTCACAGGCGTGTTCTCACAGGCGTGTTCTCACAGGGGCGTTCTCACTAGCGTGTTCTCACAGGGGCGTTCTCACTAGCGTGTTCTCACAGGGGCGTTCTCACTAGCGTGTTCTCACAGGTGCGTTCTCACTAGCGTGTTCTCACAGGGGCGTTCTCACTAGCGTGTTCTCACAGGCGTGTTCTCACAGGGGCGTTCTCACTAGCGTGTTCTCACAGGCGTGTTCTCACAGGCGTGTTCTCACAGGGGCGTTCTCACTAGCGTGTTCTCACAGGGGCGTTCTCACTAGCGTGTTCTCACAGGGGCGTTCTCACTAGCGTGTTCTCACAGGGGCGTTCTCACTAGCGTGTTCTCACAGGGGCGTTCTCACTAGCGTGTTCTCACAGGGGCGTTCTCACAGGCGTGTTCTCACAGGGGCATTCTCACAGGCGTGTTCTCACAGGGGCGTTCTCACTAGCGTGTTCTCACAGGGGCGTTCTCACTAGCGTGTTCTCACAGGGGCGTTCTCACTAGCGTGTTCTCACAGGGGCGTTCTCACAGGCGTGTTCTCACAGGGGCATTCTCACAGGCGTGTTCTCACAGGGGCGTTCTCACTAGCGTGTTCTCACAGGGGCGTTCTCACAGGCGTGTTCTCACAGGGGCGTTCTCACTAGCGTGTTCTCACAGGGGCGTTCTCACAGGCGTGTTCTCACAGGGGCGTTCTCACAGGCGTGTTCTCACAGGGGCGTTCTCACAGGCGTGTTCTCACAGGGGCGTTCTCACTAGCGTGTTCTCACAGGGGCGTTCTCACAGGCGTGTTCTCACAGGGGCGTTCTCACAGGCGTGTTCTCACAGGGGCGTTCTCACAGGCGTGTTCTCACTAGCATGTTCTCACTAGCGTGTTCTCACAGGGGCGTTCTCACAGGCGTGTTCTCACAGGGGCGTTCTCACAGGCGTGTTCTCACAGGGGCGTTCTCACAGGCGTGTTCTCACAGGGGCGTTCTCACTAGCGTGTTCTCACAGGGGCGTTCTCACAGGCGTGTTCTCACAGGGGCGTTCTCACAGGCGTGTTCTCACAGGGGCGTTCTCACAGGCGTGTTCTCACAGGGGCGTTCTCACTAGCGTGTTCTCACAGGGGCGTTCTCACAGGCGTGTTCTCACAGGGGCGTTCTCACAGGCGTGTTCTCACAGGGGCGTTCTCACAGGCGTGTTCTCACTAGCATGTTCTCACTAGCGTGTTCTCACAGGGGCGTTCTCACTAGCGTGTTCTCACAGGGGCGTTCTCACAGGCGTGTTCTCACAGGGGCGTTCTCACAGGCGTGTTCTCACAGGGGCGTTCTCACAGGCGTGTTCTCACAGGGGCGTTCTCACAGGCGTGTTCTCACTAGCATGTTCTCACTAGCGTGTTCTCACAGGGGCGTTCTCACTAGCGTGTTCTCATGTGTTCTCATGTGTTCTCATGTGTAAACAGGCGCTGGGTTTTTGGTGAACATATATTTTCGTACGAGCCTTTGACAAATGATCTGCAAACATAAACACCGGCCGCGGTTCAGAGCCGACCGGTGCATTTTTAATTTTTGCTTTGACTTGAGCTATTTTATGATTAATACCTCAAACGCAGTAGATTGTATAATGAACACAGTGTTACAGGTCGATATATAAGACGGCAAAAACCTGACTTGTTCATCTAAAAAAGCAAAGATTTATTTAATATAAAATTAACTTTAGGGTTAAGACGGGACCAGACCTGGGACCAGACCTGGGACCAGACTGGGACCAGACCTGGGACCAGACCTGGGACCAGACCTGGGACCAGACCTGGGACCAGACTGGGACCAGACCTGGGACCAGACCTGGGACCAGGCCTGGGACCAGACTGGGACCAGACCTGGGACCAGACCTGGGACCAGACCTGGGACCAGACCTGGGACCAGACTGGGACCAGACCTGGGACCAGACCTGGGACCAGACTGGGACCAGACCTGGGACCAGACCTGGGACCAGACTGGGACCAGACCTGGGACCAGACTGGGACCAGACCTGGGACCAGACCTGGGACCAGACCTGGGACCAGACCTGGGACCAGACCTGGGACCAGACTGGGACCAGACCTGGGACAAGACCTGGGACCAGACCTGGGACAAGACCTGGTCTAAAATCAGGTCTAAACCAGGTCTAAACCAGGGACTAAACCAGGGTCCAAACCAGGGACTAAACCAGGTCTAAAACAGGACTAAACCAGGTCTAAACCAGGTCTAAACCAGGGACTAAACCAGGTCTAAACAAGGTCTAAACCAGGTCTAAAGCAGGATTAAACCAGGACTAAACCAGGTCTAAACCAGGACTAAACCAGGTCTAAACAAGGACTAAACCAGGTCTAAACCAGGTCTAAACCAGGAATAAACCAGGTCTAAACAAGGACTAAACCAGGTCTAAACCAGGTCTAAACCAGGACTAAACCAGGTCTAAACAAGGACTAAACCAGGTCTAAACCAGGTCTAAACCAGGTCTAAACCAGGGACTAAACCAGGGTCTAAACCAGGACTAAACCAGGTCTAAACAAGGACTAAACCAGGACTAAACCAGGTCTAAACAAGGACTAAACCAGGACTAAACCAGGTCTAAACCAGGTCTAAACCAGGTCTAAACCAGGTCTAAACCAGGTCATCTCGGTTCTTCACTTGTGGACCACATAACTTCCCGTTGGCCCAAAACCAGAGCTCCGAAGCCAAGTGGGCCTCACGTCCTGGCCGCTGCGTGTGGGTCCGAGGACGAGACGAGGCCGTGGGTGGGCTCGGGAGCGGTCAGCTGGACCCGGGGCAGGGCATCTGGGAATTCTGGCAAAATGCTTTGGACTTAAACACATGTCGAGTGACTTAGCGGCGATGGCGGCGGGCGGAGCGAGAGCTGTGGAGTAACGATCCACATTTATGTTTCCAAAATCATGATCGTGGAGCGCGCACCGTTTAAGCTAGTCCATGATCATTAGCATTTAACACCAGCATTAATGATCAAACTCGATACATCAGCTTCAAAATATTCTAGCCTCGTTAAACTTAGTCAGGAAGTTGCCAAATATCCTTAAGATATTCACAAAGTTTGATTTCATAAAGCTCGTGAGGAGTCGCGGTCCGTTAAACCAGTGACTCTCTGTCGTCCAATCAGGAGTGAGCGTAATCACAAGAGAAGATTGGATGTGTCGGAAGAATCTTTTGGCTTCGAGAAACAGGACTTTGATTGTGTATTTGTATTTTCTGGACTATAAATCGCACCTTTTTTCATAGTTTTGGCCGGGGTGCGACTTATATGTGACATAATTCATTATTTTCACACTGGTAACCACAAGAGGGCGCTCTAGGCTGTAAGCGACGCAGAAGAAGAATCTGCACTTCCTCTTCCTCTGGAGTTTGTGGAGTTGTTTAGAAGTGACACAGAGGAAGAAGAATTCAATGGATTTAGTGATTTGGGTAAAACTGATGCTTTGCTAAACTTGTTAGCATGTTCTTTATGCTATAGTTATCTGAATAACTGTTCATATGTTACGTTAACATACCAGACACTTACCACAGTTCTGTCTGTGCCTCATGTAGCTGAAGGTGTTAGCGTTAGCATACGTCATGTAGCTGAAGGTGTTAGCGTTAGCATACGTCATGTAGCTGAAGGTGTTAGCGTTAGCATACGTACACCTATTCACCATGTTCTCTCATCTGGTATTATTTTAAACTGCATTTCAAGGTTAAATGTCTGTTCTTGGTCTTGGATTTTATCAAATAAATTTCCCCAAAAAATGCGAATGATATGTTTTATTCATCTCAATTATGCTTTTTTTGGCTGGTGCGACTTATAGTACGGAAAATACGGTAATTAGGATCAAGAAATGAAACACAGAATATCTTTATCAAGGCTCGTGAATCTGAACTTTCAAGGGGAATAATGTCTGAATTGTATCCATGCATGACTAGGACTGAATATATTAGCACACGGGTCCCAAACCACCAAACCTGGGGCCCAAAACCGGGCCGCGGGCCATCTACTGCCGGTCCCCAGAGGCAAATGTATTATATTTTGTGTTTTAAAGTCTGTTGCCAAGTCCAAATACTCTACGTGAAACCATGAAAATATAGAGCCAATGAATCTCATAAACAGCAAAGTAAGTAAAATAAGTATTAAGGTATTTCAAAAGTTATAGAAGAGTTTGTACACATTTTACGCTGCCGTTACTGACTCTGACCCCTTTCAACCGGGCCCTGAAAAATAAACTTGTGAGCGCAACAGGAAAGAGGTTTGGGGGCCGCTGTGTTAGAGGAGCACAAAGTCACATGTCTGGAGAGAGTTTTGTTGGAAAAATGCGTCACATCATGTCAAAGTGCCAATTACTCACGAGGAAATACAGACTGTTGGAGACATCGTGGCAAAATCATGTGTTCTGGGACTGTCAAAAATATTGGACTGAAATGAACAAGGAGCTACAGACATTCCACTTGCTTTTAGAACGATGCACTTGGGCCTCAGAACTCCTGACACAGACACAGTGAATGGATACCTCTAAAATGTACTTTTGCAGAAGGAAAACAGGCAAAGAAATGGACGACTCAAACATCACAGACGATCACAGACTGGACTGTTATAACAGACATTAGGCAAATGGAAAAAATTACATTTGATCTTAATTTGGAAAAGGAGAAATTTGACAGAATATGGGGGGGAAATGTTTTACCTTTTTTGTTTTTAAATATTGTTTTAAATGTGTAGTTGACGTCCGTTTGTATTTGTGTTTTGTGATTTGCTCTCTGGTTGTGTTCCGATTGTTTTTTGTGAACCGTAAAATCGGGATGTTTCTTCACGCAACGACACAGCGCCTCCTAGAGCCTCTACCGACCATCTTAAAGTCCTCTGACAGGTTGGTCGCCTCATTGAGCAGTTAAGATAATTATATTTATGATTTTGCCAAAAATTATGCAATTTAAACAAAGAATAGCACATTTTTGGGTTTATAGTTTCACTTCCTGTTTGTAATTTATGACATCACATTAGCAAATTACCCAGCAAACACTGGGCCAAAACTCATCTAATGTAATGACAAATAAAAATATATGAGAGCCACTTTATTTTGTTGAATTAAAGTTTAGAGAGTCAAAAGGATGTTGGATAATTTATGCATAAACTTTGACTGGAATGAGTGTCCCTGGTGTGATGTCACTTCCTGTCTTTTTCAACAGATTTTTCTACGTTTTCTCCACAAATACCTGCTCAAATGGCGTAAAACTATAATATATATGTACAACAGGTATGAACACACCGAATAAAGTCAAAATTAGAAAAATGCAAAAACCCGTCATAGGCACTTTAAACGATTCTCTCCACTGGGGTCTGGCGGTGGGCCGGCCTCGACACGCCTCCACAGACGTCTCTTTCTGCAGATGGAGTAGTTCGGGGTTGGAGGTGCGCGGCTGTCTCTCGCGGATGATTGATGGCTTTGTCTAAACTCTAAAGTCAACACAGGATCGGCACGTTTCGGCACCGCGGCCTGCCCTGCACTCGGCACCTATTTAAGGGGTCAGGTGCTCCCCCCGCCCACACCCCCCCGAGCGGGCCGAGGAACGAACCCGCACGACCATTATCTTCTGCAGCCGCTGTGGCCAAATGACGCAGCTTTAAGTGAAGTTTGCACAAGAAAAGTGGTGGACGAGAGCGGGCGATGACAGGGGGAAATTAGTGGATTAGCGCGATGAGGTTTGGGGGTAAAACCAGGATTAGAACCAGGATTAGAACCAGGACTAGGACAGAACTAAGACAGGACTAAAGCGGGATCAAATGGTTAGTAATCGATTGACTATAAAAACTTTTTAAAAAAAACTGTAAAAACCACAGATTACTAGAAGTGAAACAAGTGCTCAAAAATAATAACAATAACAATAACAATAACAATAACAATAACAATAACAATAAGAAGAAGAAGAAGAAGAAGAAGAAGAAGAAGAAGAAGAAGAAGAAGAAGAAGAAGAAGAAGAAGAAGAAGAAGAAGAAGAAGAAGAAGAAGAAGAAGAAGAAGAAGAAGAAGAAGAAGAAGAAGAAGAAGAAGAAGAAGAAGAAGAAGAAGAAGAAGAAGAAGAAGAAGAAGAAGAAGAAGAAGAAGAAGAAGAAGAAGAAGAAGAAGAAGAAGAAGAAGAAGAAGAAGAAGAAGAAGAAGAAGAAGAAATAACACTCGCTTGTCAAATGGCATTTTAGTTTCCCTACAGTTTATTGGTCCAACAAAGGCTACCAAAAAAGCACATACACTGGCGATTTATGCCATATTATTGCAAACATATACAGCTAAAAATGTTGAGATATTCATGTCCAAAGTGGGATCAAATGGTTAGTAATCGATTGACTAAAAAAATAACAAAAAAAAAAGAGTAAAAACCACGGATTACTGAAAGGGAAACAAGTGCTAAAAGACATTTAAATATGCAGCATTTTAGTTTCCCTGCATTTTATTGGTCCAACAAATGAATGCATTATTTACACCATAAAAGGCTACAAAAAGAGCAAATTTAAACTTAAAAACAAGCACATAAGATGATATTTCTGGACATTTCCATTGGCGATTTATGCCATATTATTCCAAAAATATACAACAACAAATTTTGAGATATTCATGTCCAAAGCGGGATCAAATGGTTAGTAATCGACTGACTAAAAAACAGACAAAAAAAATGGAAAAAACACTGATTACTAAAAGCGAAAAACAAGTGCTAAAAGATGTTTTAATATGCAGCAATTTAGTTTCCTTTCATTTTATTGGTCCAACAAATTAATGCATTATTTACACCATAAAAAGCTACAAAAAGAGCAAATTTAAACTTCCAAAAAGCACATATGATATTTCTCGACATTTCCATTGGCGATTTATGCCATATTATTGCAAAAATATACAGCTAAAAACGTAGAGATATTCATGTCCAAAGCCCAGCCCTGTTTACATCACCTTTAACCAAAACTCTATGTTCTACTCTATTCAGTATAAAACACACGGGAACTTTTATACCAAGTTTCATCTTTTAAAGACGATTGAACTTGATTGAAAGAGGAAAAACTGGGATAAAAACTACCAACGTTTTACTTATAACTTCTGACTTGCTATTGTCCTGCTGAATGTGCAGCTTCTACACTGAAGCCGTTAAATCCCGCCCCTTCCTCTCCACGGCGGGTGGTTTTATGCGAGAGGATTACTGCGGCTCTGGGTCACCGCTTTGGGGGCAGCGCCGGCGGCTCGGGTCATTTCAACACCTCGGAATCAAACCAGCCACTCGCAGACTGCACCTGATACTACGGATGGTTTAAAGAAATGAGAAACAGCATTGTATATAAGATGAATTATAGTATTAAAAATATGTCACAAAGCAACAAATAAACCAAAATGTGATAGAAACTAAAGCGATATATTTTTCGGGATTAAAATGTGGAATTAACTCGAAACGCAGAGCTTCCCACAGTTTTAATCATGCGAAAATAAACTTAACTTTTCCCAACAACATCAAGGTAACGACAGAAATGTGCTAGCATAAAGACACACACACGACACAAAAAACTTACACATTTAGCCATGAATCGACATTAACGGCCTTGATTACAGTCTAGATTTAAAAGCAGAACTGTGTAGCTCCCCCTGCAGCGCTCTCGTGGAACTGCATTGTCAGAAAATGGATACAAAAGCTTTTTTTCCCCCTCACTTTTTCCCTCATAATAAGACAGTATTATCACATACAAAAACATTTCACGAGGCCAAATATTAAAAAAAGAGCCAGGGTTTCTCAGGGGAGTTGTTTTTGGGTCGATGTCGGCAAATGTTTTTTTGGGATTAAAATGTAAAATCATCTCGAAACACAACGCAGTTTAAATCACGTGAAAATAAACTAGATTTTTCACAACAACATCAATGTAAAGACAGAAATGTACTGGTTTTAAAATGAAAATGTTAAAAACGGCAGACGACAAAAACACTTAAACATTTTTTTTTAGACACGAATCGACATTAACGGCCTTAATTAAAGTCTAGATTTTGTCTGTTTTCATTTTGACGCAATTTGACGAAACTTTAAAGCAGAACTGTAGCTTCCCCTGCATTGTATTGTCAGAAAACGGACGCAAATGCTTTTTTTCATAATAAGACAGGATTATCACGTAAAACATTTCACAAGGCCAAATATTAAAAAAGAACGAGGGTTTCTCAGGGGAGTCGTTTTTGGGTCGATATCGGCAAACGTCAAGGCTGGTTTTCTG
Source organism: Eucyclogobius newberryi (assembly GCF_026437365.1). Taxonomy (NCBI): domain Eukaryota; kingdom Metazoa; phylum Chordata; class Actinopteri; order Gobiiformes; family Gobiidae; genus Eucyclogobius; species Eucyclogobius newberryi. Next base: position 3,702,572 of record NW_027315846.1, read on the forward strand.
TTCGGAGACACTAGGGGGCGACGGACACTTCCAACGCCACGAAAATCCACATTTAACCAGCACAGGGACTTAAAAACACGTTCAACAAGGTAAAATGTGGCTTTGTTCTGCTAAATTCTGCTAAATGTTGTAATTATAAAGTGATCGCAGCGCTTCGCAGCCACAATCGCATATGACAATCATGTCCAGTATCGTGCAGCCCTAATACGCACTTGCTCTAGTGTCAATGGGCTCTGGACGACCACATTTCCTGCTTCAATCGAGAATGAAAACCTGCTCTGCTTTAACGCTCTTGAAAGGGACACACCGGAAGATTTTAAGAGGAAAAAAATGCACATATTCTGTTATTTCTGGATCAAAACGTCGGTCGAGGTTGAAAAAAGGTTTTATCGAGCCACTTTTCGGGCCACCCGCTCTGAACCCCGGAGCCCTTTTCTGCGCAGACAGCTCACGTTATGTCTACGTTTGGGAGCTGATGGGCAACAAATAGTTCAAATAGTCCCGAGATAAAGTCCAACGTCCTGAGTGTGGTCCCCAAAACCGACTTAAATCAAACGCAGCTGCTCGGGAAACGCGCTCGCACAGACCCCAGTGTTCCGAAAGTTTACACAAAACAAAATTCAATTGTGGATATCGGGCCCGGGTCAGAAATGTCCTCCATGTGCCGCACAAACACGCTCAAATGCGGCGGGCGTATACATTAAAAAAAAAAGGGCCGGGCCGTCTCAGTAAGAGCAGTAAAAGGAGACGGTGGACGGGAAAAGCCAGGAAGCGGCGGTGAGTCACTTTCATCAACGTGTTTGCCCCCCGTCCAAATGAATGGCAGATGCTACGAGCTACGGCGGCTAACGCTAACGCCCGTGGTCGTCCGCGAAGGCTGGATTAGCAATAGCAATAAGCCGATTCGCTCGGAGGCAGCGAGTTGTGAAAGGGATAAGAGTGAAAAGTAAGAAACGCGAGACGTATTCGGCGCTGTAGGTCCGAGTAACGTCAGCGGATCTGAGTTTGTGATGGTTCCACACATTATCGTAGAAGTACAGGATAATTTACTGGCAGAGGCACCGGAGTGTGAGCTAAAGACTAAAGACTAAAGACCAAAGACACCCAGAGCCAAGGGAATACAGCTATGTACAAATATAATATAGCTTAACAAATACTAAGAGTACTTGAATCAGACGCTACAGAGAACAAGACATACCACAAACAGAATATGTTTAGTAGAAAAACCTTTTACTCTCTGCCCCGGCCTCTTCTCTCTGCCCCGGCCTCTCTCTGCCCCGGCCTCTTCTCTCTGCCCCGGCCTCTTCTCTCTGCCCCGGCCTCTCTCTGCCCCGGCCTCTTCTCTCTGCCCCGGCCTCTTCTCTCTGCCCCGGCCTCTCTCTGCCCCGGCCTCTTCTCTCTGCCCCGGCCTCTTCTCTCTGCCCCGGCCTCTTCTCTCTGCCCCGGCCTCTCTCTGCCCCGGCCTCTCTCTGCCCAGCCTCAGTTTTGTGGTTCTCCTCGAGGTTTTTACTTTTATCCACCGGATTTTGTACTTTTTCCAGCAGCAGGAGGGTCTAAGGACAGGGGCACTGTGGGACAGGGGGCGCTGTGGGACAGTGGGCGCTGTGGGACAGGGGGCGCAGTGGGACAGGGGCACTGTGGGACAGGGGGCGCTGTGGGAAAGGGGTGGGACAGGGGGTGCTGTGGGACAGGGGGCGCTGTGGGAAAGGGGTGGGACAGGGGGTGCTGTGGGACAGGGGGAGCTGTGGGACAGGGGGCGCTGTGGGACAGGGGGTGCTGTGGGACAGGGGGAGCTGTGGGACAGGGGGCGCTGTGGGACAGGGGTGGGACAGGGACAATCCTCCATTTGTTTAATTCTTATGAACGTCGGTTGATCTCGTTTGTTTTGTTGAGCCCTGTGAGGAAACTGCTGTTGTGATTTTGGGTGTTACAAAAACAAATTGACTTGAAATCACGGGGAAAGTGTTCATGTGGCGCGGACACGACGACGCCCGGCAACTCATCTTTGTGTCTGAATGCTAATTACATCATAAAACATTGTCACAAACTGAAGTAATCTACATTTACGGACTTTACTTTATATGTTAATGACTTTTACATATGAATAAAAGAGACCGAGTGCGACAAAGGCCGAGCCACGGGTTTCAGAATGAGAACATAGAGCGATTAAAACTAAATATTATACCATTTGAATGGGAAAAGGTCTTGTCCTCCAGCAGGATCCACAGGTGGAGAAACAGAGACCGAAAAACGCTGCCGACTTTCCAAACGCTTCACTTTCTCTTCACGATTCCCCCCCCTCTCCCGCCTTTTCGCTCCCTTTCTTGTCCAACGCGGTGATTGTCTTCCTGTGCGGCCCCCGCGGCTTGCGACAGGACCTCCACCGGGGCCACAAACGAGCCCACGGGACGTCATCTTGGATCGGGTTTTCATGACTCAGCGGCGCGGCCCCTCGGAGAGGTTCGGATGCAACAATCACAACTAGACAAAACAAACGCCGCTCTCTTTCTCCGTCCATCTCTTCCCCCCCCCTTTTCGCCCCCTCTCACCCACCGCCGGCGAGGGGGGGAAGGGGGGGAAGGGGGGGAAGGGGGGGATCTTCACTCTTGATTTGTGGACACACGGCACAACAACAAAGTCCTTTTTGATCTTCTTCCTGGTCATCAAGAGTGGAGATTGTAGTTTTTTCTTTCCTCCCCGGCTAAATCGACTTCCATTCCCTGCCCCCGCTCAGCTGCAGACCTGGCCAATGTTGATTGCGCCTGATTTGGGTTAAGTGATCATTATTGCCCCTCTGTGGTCTCTGGAGCGTGCCCCTCCCATGGACACACACACACACACACAGAACACACACTCGGGTTGTTGTTTAGGTGTGGAGCCAGGGGAAAAAATGACAGCGAAAGGTCTGACACGAGCGGAAATACTTGGACTGAGGGGGAAAAGAAGCTGGCGTCCCGGGCTCGGGAGGTATTAGTAATCCGCCGCCGTACGGTCGAGAAAAAACTTTCAGGTTCGAGCGAGTCCGGATCCTCGACGTGTCCGCGGAAATGTGGATTCGGGTTCGCGAGGGGGACGATTCAGCGCGTTTCTGATCGATCTCGCGGCCCGTTTTTGAAAATGTCGCCAGAGTTTTTAGTGCTGAAGACACCAACCTGAAGAACACTGAGCTAAGACGAGGGATGTCACGATAGCATCTTAGCGTGACGATTATTGTGAGAAAAAACATCACGATTTGACGATTATTTGCGATTATTTTTGAGACTGTGACCGAATAACAGTGAAATCTTGATTTTTAGTTCATTCTGGAAGTCCGACATGTGACTGTTTCTCATGTTTGTGACCAACTTTACGGAATTGTACTTGAGCTAAAGCTACATCAAGTATGTTCCGTTCAATATTCAGCCCAAATTAACTTTTTTCTCTGGCTGTTTTGGTTCACATTTAACTTTATTTTGTCTTTCAGAAAGTAAAAACGCTGAGGAACAGTCACAGGTCAGACCGCCACAGTTGTTTGTTCACAGTAATAATCGTGAATAATCGTTAAATCGTGATCTTTTCTCCTCACAATAATCGTGACATTGTGACGTCCCTAATCACGATACATGAGGCGCAATACATATATGTATACAGTATTGTGATACTTTACCCAAAATAAATAAAAATGCAAATGCAAAACCTTATGGTTAAATATTATAAGGAACTGCATTATTTTGCGGTGAATTAATTAAAACAGATTCACAGATGAAGTTTACACAAGTTAGAAACAAACTGTACATCAGCCTGGCATTTGTATAAATAAAATTTTAATCAATTAAATAATTAAATAAATTAAATTAAAAAAATGTAATACAAAAATTTTTTAAATAACATAAATAAAAGAAATAAAATAGATACAATAAATACAATAAATAAAACTGTGTAAAGTACCAATGGAGGTGAATGAAATGTATTTAAAAAAAAAAAAATCATCCTTTTTTCAGCACCAAAGCTATGTATGACACTGATGCAAACACCAGCTTTGTCTGTAACTTATTCACCAAACGATGTACATGTGACAAAACCACTGTCCATTTTACACACGTTTCTAGATTACGCACTTTATAAACGCACAAGATGATCACAAACCAAACTGCACAACACTGGGACTGCAAAACACACAGATCGAACACATGCACTTGGCCACGTTTGTTTTGTTTTTTTCACGTCGTGTTATTATCATGTTCTCGTGTCTTTATGAATCCAAGATGGAGGCGCATAATGAGAGCACAGCTGCGGTCCAGTCGCGCCCGCTTTAAAACATGTTTCAGCCCGGGACGAGTCGACGTGAGCTCACTTCAGATGCACGGGGCCGGGGCCAAAACACACAGGCTAATGGAGAACAGGCCGCTTTAATCATGGAGGCACCTGCTGCACACGGAACCTTCACACGGACGCCGGCCAGCTCGGGGGCCGAAGAGGACGGAGCGGCAAGGAAACAGACTGGGAAAAGAACGCCTCTTTAGACGTGAAACCGGTCAATTTTGAAGCTTTTTATTGCTCCGTCTCAATGTAACGTGTTTCTGAGCAATAAAGACACTTATAAACGCTAAAGAGAGACGTTTAAGTTTGCGTATTTTCCGGAGTATAAGTCGCACCAGCCAAAAAATGCACAATAGAGAAGAAAAAAAAACATATATAAGTCGCACTGGAGTAAAAGTCGCATTTTTGGGGAAATTTATTTGATAAAATCCAAGACCAAGAACAGATATTTCATCTGTAAATTCAGTTTAAAATAATAACAGATGAGAGAACATGGTGAATAGGTGTACGTATGCTAACGCTAACACCTTCAGCTACATGACGTATGCTAACGCTAACACCTTCAGCGACATGATGTATGCTAACGCTAACACCTTCAACTACATGACGTATGCTAACGCTAACACCTTCAGCTACATGACGTATGCTAACGCTAACACCTTCAGCTACATGATGTATGCTAACGCTAACACCTTCAGCTACATGACGTATGCTAACGCTAACACCTTCAGCGACATGATGTATGCTAACGCTAACACCTTCAGCTACATGACGTATGCTAACGCTAACACCTTCAGCTACATGACGTATGCTAACGCTAACACCTTCAGCTACATGAGGCACAGACAGAACTGTGGTAAGTGTCTGGTATGTTAACGTAACATATGAACAGTTATTCAGATAACTATAGCATAAAGAACATGCTAACAAGTTTAGCAAAGCATCAGTTTTACCCCAAATCACTAAATCCATTGAATTCTTCTTCCTCTGTGTCACTTCTAAACAACTCTACAAACTCCAGAGGTAGAGGAAGTGCTGATTCTTCTTCTGTGTCGCTTAGAGCCTAGAGCGCCCTCTTGTGGTTGCCAGTGTGAGAATAACTAATAATATCACATATAAGTCGCACCCCGGCCAAAACTATGAAAAAAGGTGCAATTTATAGTTTGGAAAATACGGTAAGTTTAAGTATTTACATCTCTACAAAGAGCAGGTGGGGGTAGGGGTGAGCGATATTGACAAAAATAAACAATAATGTATTTTTCGGAGTCTCGCGATAACTATATTAAGACGATTTTATGTCAGTAATTGTCTTTAAATGTATTCTAACTGAAACGACTGAAAATGTACCGACAAAATTAAAATAAATGGATCCTCCTCTGCTCCTCTGCTCCATTCTGGATCCTTTTCTGCTCCTCTGCTCCTCTGCTCCATTCTGGATCCTCCTCTGCTCCTCTGCTCCATTCTGGATCCTCCTCTGCTCATCTGCTCCTCTGCTCCATTCTGGATCCTCCTCTGCTCCATTCTGGATGCTCCTCTGCTCCATTCTGGATGCTCCTCTGCTCCATTCTGGATCCTCCTCTGCTCCATTCTGGATGCTCCTCTCCTCCATTCTGGATCCTCCTCTGCTCCATTCTGGATCCTTTTCTGCTCCTCTGCTCCATTCTGGATCATCCTCTGCTCCTCTGCTCCATTCTGGATGTTCCTCTCCTCTGCTCCATTCTGGATCCTCCTCTGCTCCTCTGCTCCTCTGCTCCCCTGCTCCTCTGCTCATCTGCTCCATTCTGGATCCTCCTCTGCTCCATTCTGGATGCTCCTCTGCTCCATTCTGGATCCTCCTCTGCTCCATTCTGGATGCTCCTCTCCTCCATTCTGGATCCTCCTCTGCTCCATTCTGGATCCTTTACTGTTCCTCTGCTCCATTCTGGACCCTCCTCTGCTCCATTATTGATCCTCCTCTGCTCCTCTGCTCCATCCTGGATGCTCCTCTTCTCCTCTGCTCCATTCTGGATCCTTTTCTGCTCCTCTGCTCCATTCTGGATCCTCCTCTGCTCATCTGCTCCTCTGCTCCTCTGCTCCTCGTAGCTCGTAGCTGTCCAAACACGTCCAGAGGAGAGCGAAAACACCAGTCCGGCGTGATCGAGGGGCCCGGGACCACCGCGGCTCCCGTCCCATGTTTACCCAAAGTGCTTCTGCTCCGTGAGGGCCGTCCTTCACCGCCGCCGTCCCGCTCACACCTGCAGACGGCACTTCCTGTCACGTGATCGGGTCAAAGGGTAAACCCTCACGTCTGGGGTCGGGTCGGGTCGAGGCGGTTCACATGTTTTCATGCCGCGGCTAATGCTAATTGCTAACACAACATGGGAACGGCAGGAGCGTTACATAATCGAGGGGGAAACTGAAGGCGATATTTATACCATTTAATCAATCCAGACGAACATTTCTGATATGAAAGATTATATAGAGATTAGAACATTTAAATATGTTTTTATAGAATTGTCACGATCTTAAATTCATTTCGAGGAAAGAGAACTGTCCGTTTTGTGCTTGAACTGCAATAACAGGATTATCACTGAAAATTATTTGAATATTACATTTTTATTTATTTATTTACATATCAAGCCTCGATTATATCAATTGTTGGAAAATATTTCTGACTGGGTTTGATATTCTAATGAGAGTTTAAAACGACTTTGGAACCAAGGAAAGACTTTTGATGAAAAAATTATTATTATTTTTAAATAAAATGTAAATAAAATGTAAATTAAATGTAGATTAAATAAATTAAATTAAATAATAAAAAATAAAATAATACAAAAATACAAATAATAATGACCCTGTTTCTATAATGGTTACATAAATGGTAAATTGTCACTATTCATGCAGCATTTTTCCACCTTCAAGTCACTGCAAGCGCTTTAAAACGGTCAAACGGTCCAAACATTTTAAAATACATGCTTTCCTGCTCCGCACCCAAAGTTGCGCGTGGGCCTGAACGTGTCCAGCGGGACTCAAACCTCAAACCTCGTGCCAAACTAACACATTTAGACCATTTTATGCATCTTTTAGTATTGATACCGTCAATAATGATAACAATGATACCGTAACTTTAGCATTCATTTGTTTCTTGGGAATTATATATATATATTTTCTTTCCTACTGTGATTCAAGGATGATTCAAAATATGACCAAATCCGGACCAAAAACGATCAGAGATTAATGGAGATTATTTTTTATTCACAGAACCACTACATTTGACACTATTAAACGCTACGATTGCACTTTCGCCCGCCACATCTGCCCCTCGCGGGCCCCGGGTTCACGCCAGGGTCGCGGCCTGCGTGTGGGTCCATCCTCCCATCATCCTCTGCTTCTGCTGCTGTTATGGTTGAGTCCCCGCAGAGCCATCACCGTCCATCACTGCTCCAACGACCGACTCGCCCCGTGATATAGAGCCCCGGTCAGCTCCATTTATTTACGCAGTCACGTCTTGTCCAAATGCGTCCCATATTTCAATATTTGCCACTGGACGCCGCGGACTGCACACATAGATCCGCAGATGAGGAAGAGGACGAGAAGGGGGCGCAGAGTCGTTTTTTTTTTTTTCCCTTTATTTTCGGAGGGAGAGAGGAGGCGCTTTACGACCCGTGCTCCCCGCGCTCCTGTAAAAATCGCACGGGGGTCTGCGGCACCGCGCGTCACACGGCCAATCAAAACAGGAGAGTCGGGAAGAGAGCGAGAGAAAGAAAGAGAGAGGGTAAGGTCAACAAAAGACGAGGAGGAGGAGGAGGTCGAGGAAACGCCGTCGTCGGGATTCTTCGGCGATATCGGGATTACGCTCTCCGAGTCGGCCAATCGCGGCGCGCTTCCTTCGTCTCCGGACCAATCCATTCATCCGAGTTTGGGCGAAAGTCGGACAGGAACATGGTTGATTTTAATTTGACAAATAATCGATCCGGGCCCCTGGCATTTGCTGAATGTCCACTCACTCGTTCTCCCCAGTTTCAGTTTCGCTAGAAGGCTTTCGGGACGGATTCATCCAAGAAAGAAAGCGATTGGACGAGACGTTCAGGCGAATACCGATTGGTCGGAGCGTCACAATAGCGGACAAAGCAAAACACATTTCTATTTCGTTTTTTAGGACGTGTTTCGGTTAAAATTTGTCGGTGTAATCCCTCATTCGTCCAGGCGTGTTCCATAGTAGAAAAAGCTTCAGTTGTAGTCATCTGGACTCAGTTTGAAAAAAAAGACGCTTCGACTCTCATCCAAGAGTCATTGTCAATAAAAGAATTTAGATCGAGAACTCCGATATTAATACTGTTCTGTGGTAAGACCCGCCCATTGGGAGGAGCCTTCCTGAAGTAGAAAGAGTTGTTTGTTTCAACAGAAACTCCCCCTTGTATCTACCGAGCCTATTCAGAATCTTAATGGGCTATTAGAATCCTCTTTGTCTTTGTGAGACCCTGGCTCAACCACCCTGAGTACCTGATTAACATCTAAATGTCCTGGTCCTGGTCCTCTACCTTTCCAGGGGTTCAGTAACCCATTATAAATAATAGGAAGATTAAACCTTAGCCCTCCATTTCTGTTTAAAGAAGGTCTTTCTTTTTTAACAAAAATAGCTTCCTTGACTCCTCTTTCAAACCATCTTTTCTCCCTGCTTAAAACCTTCACCTCACCGTCTTCAAACGAGTGATTAGAGGCTTCAAGATGGAGATGCACGGCGCTCTGTGGTCCTGAACTTGTATTTCTTCTGTGCTGATGAAGCCTCTTGTGTAGAGGCTGTTTTGTCTCACCTATGTAACGTTCTTTACAGCTTTCTTCACTGCATTGGATCGAATAAACTACATTGCTCTGTTTTTGAGTCGGCAACTTGTCCTTTGGGTGAACCAGTTTTTGTCTTAAAGTGTTTCCTGGTTTAAAATAAACAGGGACTTCGTGTTGTCTAAAAATTCTCTGCAGTTTTTCCGACAGGCCAGACACATAAGGGATAGAAACACCCTTCCTTCTCTGTTCAGTTTCCCTTTTGTCCTGCTTCTTGGTTCTCTTCACTCTGTTGAGAGCCCAAGCGGGGTAACCACAGGCTGAGAGGGCATTTCGGACATGTTTTTCCTCTTTCTTCTTGCCCTCTGAGCTGGTGGGCACACCTTGAGCTCTGTGTTGTAAGGTTCTGATCACACCCAGCTTGTGCTGTAGTGGGTGGTTGGAACCAAAGAGCAGATACTGGTCCGTGTGTGTAGGTTTCCTATATACTTCTATTTGGAGTTTCCCGTCCTCTCCTCTGATCGTGGAACAATCAAGAAAGGCCGGTTAAAATTGACAATTTTTATGTCCATAGTGTATGTTTTGAAGTAGATTATGATATGAGTACACATAAAACATCACACACTTTGTAAATTAAGGACCTTTTAGAACTAGCTTTTCAAGAAATCTCTGAGTTGACGGCATTTGTACTGATGTTCCAACAAATCCCATAAGACATGGAACAAAAGGAGAACATCGCAATTGTTGGTTTGGAGCTCAGCAAAATTAGAATATCGAATTAAAACGATTGAAAACTACTTTGGAAGCGGAAAGCGCAATCTCTCAAACAAGGTAATACAGAGAACACTTTTGTGGTTCTTGTTATGGTCAATTCACATTTCACTCAAACAGAGACATTTACAGGCACATTATGGCTCATTCCTTTTGTCCGCCTGCACTTTTATTCATTCATTCATTCATTCAAAAAAGCCACTTAGGCCCTTTAGTTTACAGTCCTTCAGGTGACTTTCCTTAAACATCACCTCACCAGGACTAAACCAGGACTAAACCAGGGACTAAACCAGGGACTAAACCAGGACTAAACCAGGGACTAAACCAGGGACTAAACCAGGACTAAACCAGGACTAAACCAGGACTAAACCAGGACTAAACCAGGGACTAAACCAGGGACTAAACCAGGACTAAACCAGGACTAAACCTGGGACTAAACCAGGGACTAAACCAGGACTAAACCAGGACTAAACCAGGGACTAAACCAGGACTAAACCAGGACTAAACCAGGACTAAACCAGGGACTAAACCAGGACTAAACCAGGACTAAACCAGGACTAAACCAGGGACTAAACCAGGGACTAAACCAGGACTAAACCAGGACTAAACCAGGGACTAAACCAGGACTAAACCAGGACTAAACCAGGACTAAACCAGGACTAAACCAGGGACTAAACCAGGACTAAACCAGGGACTAAACCAGGACTAAACCAGGACTAAACCAGGACTAAACCAGGACTAAACCAGGACTAAACCAGGGACTAAACCAGGGACTAAACCAGGGACTAAACCAGGACTAAACCAGGGACTAAACCAGGACTAAACCAGGACTAAACCAGGGACTAAACCAGGACTAAACCAGGACTAAACCAGGACTAAACCAGGACTAAACCAGGGACTAAACCAGGACAACACCAGGACTAAACATGAACAAAACCAGGACTAAGCCAGGGACTAAATCAGGACTAAACCTGGACTAAACCAGGGACTAAACCAGGACTAAACCAGGACTAAACCTGGACTAAACTTGGAGTAAACCAGGGACTAAACCAGGGCCTAAACCAGGACTAAACCAGGACTATACCAGGACAACACCAGGACTAAACATGAACAAAACCTGGACTAAACCAGGGACTAAACCATGACTAAACCAGGACAAAACCAGGACTAAACCTGGACTAAAACAGGACAAAACCAGGACTAAACCTGGACTAAAACAGGACTAAACCAGGACTAAACCAGGACTAAACCTGGACTAAAACAGGACTAAACCAGGACTAAACCAGGACTAAACCAGGACAACACCAGGACTACACCAGGACAACACCAGGACTACACCAGGACAACATTCATTCATTAAAAACGAGCCACTTACGCCCTTTAGATTACAGTCGACATTCCTTAAACATCCCCCCACCCCCTTTCCCCGCCCCCCAAGCGCCCCCGCGTCACTCACAAGCCGCACAAACCTCGGACTTTCTCATGCTCTGTTTTTTTGCTTCACGCTAATCCGAAATGGCCATCTTCCAGCTCTTATAGGCACTTTGTTTACAGGAGTGGGGGGCTCTCTCCCCTGGCACCGCCCCAGCCGCGGTGCATCATCCTCGGTGCGGTGTGTGGGCGGGCGGCTAAGTGGGCACAGCCGCGTAATTCCATATCGACCGGGGGGGAACCTCTGCCAAGCTACCCTTTTCTCCCTCGAACTCTAATTGTGACTGTCAAACTCTATATTGGATTATGGGGAAAGCATGTATACGCCTTGAAGATGAGAACGCTGGATGGTTTTGGTTTTTTGTGCGTGCCTTTTCTTTTCTTTTTTTGAAGGCGGCTTGTCTTGTGGGGTCCCTTTTGTCCGCGGAGGTCCGATGCCACTTCGAGTTAGCCCGAAACAAGAGCAGAGTTTGGGCAGGCAGGCGGGCGGGCGCGGGCGGGGCAGTCTCCCGGAGCTAGTAACGCATGCTAACGCGCGCTAAACGAGAGCAATTTGCAAACGGTAATCAGAACCAAACCGCGGCGACATCGTCTGAGAGGCATCTTCAGAACGATGACGCGATTGTGTGTCTCGAATCGGGGAAAGGAGGATGGAGTCGCAGACGGGGTCGCGGCGGGTTAGCGGTTAACTCAAGCTAATTTCGTACATTCTATTCGTTTACCGGGTCAGGTTCATGTTTGGGGACAGGTATTTTGTCAAGCGTTAGGGCTTTTGACACAGGTTTGCTGATCAGGCCTTGGCAAAGCTGCGATTGGGGGGGAAAATGGCGCGTTCAAGCCGCTAAGCTAAAAATGCTATCAATCGTTAGCTACAGAAAAGGTCGAGAGCAATTTGCAAACGGTAATCAGAACCAAACCTCGGCGACATCGTCTGAGAGGCATCTTCAGGAGGAAAGGAGGATGGAATCGCGGGTGGAGTCGTGCGTGGAGTCGCGGCGGGTTAGCGGTTAACCTGCGAGAGCGCTCAGAATTATTTCGTACGTTATATTGGTTTACCGGGTCAGGTTTATGTTTAGGGACAGGTATTTGGTTAAGCGTAAGAGCTTTTGACACGGGTTTGCTGATCAGGCCTTGGCAAAACTGCGATTGGGGGGAAAAATGGCGTTTAGCATTCAAGCCGCTAAGCTAAAAATGCTATTAATCGTTAGCTACAGAAGAGGTCGCCAGAGTTACTACAGAAAATAAACATCTAATTAAGTTCTGTTGTAAGTCTGAGTAAGTGATTTGGCTTCAGTTATTATTAATGTAGTGGTGTCATTAACAGATTAAAGATGTCGATTGTTATTGGACAAAACAATGGTTGAATTCCACAGCGATAAGCTCAATATTTTATCCTTTTCCCAATTATTATTATTATTCCCTTGCAACAGGTGGAAATGAGCACTTGAGCTACAATCTGAGGTGAATGTACGGTATATTGTGCACTGTCCCCGCCTCAAATAACTTTAAAAAACATTTTATTTGTAGAGCACAATTCGTACAAAATGCTTTACAACGTTAAAAAAACACTACATTATAAGTCACATTAAATAATAAAAACATACAAACACACGTTAAAAATATGGAAAAAAAAATTACTAGTGTTAATAATAATATATTTTTTAAATATTAAAAATTTAATTGAATTAAATTAAATAATACATAAATATAAATTAAATAAATAAATAAAAATAAACAAAATAAATAAAATTTAATAAAATAAAATAAATTAAATGAATAAATAAATACAATAGATAAAATAAATAAATTTAATACATTTAATAAAATAAAATGAATAAAATAAATAAAAAGAATAAGTGTTTAATTGTGCTTTTTATTTATTGCAGCTCACATTTCCTAATTATATTTTGTGGTTATTGCCTATTGTATGAAGCAGTATTATAAGCTTTAAATTTTGGCAGGCCAATTTAACTATTTATTATGTACAGTAATACTTAAAAATATAAAATTACATACATCTTAAGTACGTTTAATTTGAGGTCCATTACTATAAAACAAATGCAGCACACATATTTCTAGTACTGCGTTAATCCAATCAGAAACGTCCCGGTGGCTGGACCTTACATTACACTTTGGACCTCCTCCTCCTCCCTTTCCTCCGCCCACGTCTGGAGCGGCCACGCCCCCCGGCCTGGCTCCACCGCCGGGCGAGATCCTATCACGTCGCCCCCTTTAGCCTTAGATTTCTTGGGTGACTTCAAAGTGGCTGGGCTAAGTGTTTAGAAGAATGCAATGGAAACAGGAAAATAATGTTCTGATTTCTGTAAACTTTATAACATCTGCTTTGGCTTAGGGCGAGCGAGGCATTCGGGGGCGAGCGAGGCATTCAGGGGCGGGCGAAGCATTCGGGGGCGGGCGAGGCATTCGGGGGCGGGCGAGGCATTCGGGGGCGGGCGAGGCATTCGGGGGCGGGCGAGGCATTCGGGGGCGGGCGAGGCATTCGGGGGCGGGCGAGGCATTCGGGGGCGGGTGAGGCATTCGGGGGCGAGCGAGGCATTCGGGGGCAGACGCTCGCGTCAACCCTTTTTTTCCCACACAATCTGGACTCGGCAAAATGGAAAAAAAGTGTTGCGGGTTTGATGAATATTGAATTGAAAAAGGGCAGAAGTGGCAGGAGTGATGTGAGTGTTTGAGACGGTTTTCATGTGGTGGATTTTGCCCGTTGCCGTGGCGAGGACGGATAAGAGAGAACGTACACAGACTTCAGAGACCTCAGTGCGACAGTGTTAGTGTGAGCGGCGTTTACACTTCGAAACTGGGACAAAACCCACGGGACTGAACCTGGGTCTGAAGCTCAAAACACGTCTGATTATTTATGATTTTATTTGGTTGTTTTGTGATTTGAAAGCATCATTTCCTGTTTGATAGTTCTCTACAAACAAGCTCTAAACCAGGACTAAACCAGGACTAAACCAGGACTAAACCAGGACTAGACCAGGACTAGACCAGGACTAGACCAGGACAAAACCAGGACTAGACCAGGACTAGACCAGGACAAAACCAGGACTAAACCAGGACTAAACCAGGACTAAACCAGGACTAAACCAGGACTAAACCAGGACTAGACCAGGACTAGACCAGGACTAAACCAGGACTAGACCAGGACTAGACCAGGACAAAACCAGGACTAAACCAGGACTAAACCGGGATCAAACCAGGAAAAGAGTGAACGCAGCCTATAGCAGTGCAATTCTTTTATTACAGGGAAAATATAAACTTTATAAACTCTTCCCTTTTCTAATCTGGGGAAAAGTGGCTTAGTTGGTTTATATGTTCACCCACTAACACAAGGGTCCCTGGTTCTGACCTCATTCTCTGATGCGTCTGAAACCTGTCAAACATAACCAGAGCTTTCTGCAAAACAGTTTTTGGCTTTTTCAACTCTCCCTTTTTGAAAATGAAAAGTCTAAATGAAACTCTATGAAAGTGTGTGATTTAAGGTGCTGCGCCACACACTGAAAATACTAGAAATCATTCATAAAACCCCCACCACAGACTCGGCTCCTCAGATCAGCCCCGTCCCGACTTTCATCTGCAGAAAATTGGTGGATTTGCAGCGAAAGGAAAAGGACGTGAGCGAGAGCGGGCTGAGCGTCCCCTGTGGGCGCTGAGTAATGCGGCTGGCACCGCGTTAGCATACACACAGACGGCGCTACATGCATGTTTACATGCGGGATGACAAGGAGATTTGGGGGGAGACGACGGGGGGAGGAGCGGAGGAGGGTCGGGGGTCGCCATAGCGCCGTCACACTGCAAAAAAATAACTTATATATTCAGCCTTTTGGATTCAGAATCTGGATTTGAGCAGTGACTTTAGGTTTGATTTGCTATGTTGTTTTGTTACAGGTTTTAATCATTACAAGAGGTTGAAATGATTAAAAATGACAAATACCGTATTTTCCGGACTATAAGATTTTTCCGAAGAATTTTCCGTCGCACCTTTTTTCATAGTTTTGGCCGGGGTACGACTTATACTTATATTTATATGTATATACTTATATTCCAGTGCGACTTGTATGTGTTTTTTTCTTCTTTAGTATGCATTTTTTTACAGTAATAGGTGCTTTTTTTAAACTTTATTTCTCACATTGTTGTACTTTCTTTTCTGCAGTGTTCAAAACAAAGCTCCGTAATGGGGATTGTCAAAAGTTTAATATCATAAATACATAAAAACGACTGAAATTTAGATTGTGAGTTTGAGTAACCGTAAAAGTCGCACTGCGTAAATGTTTTGGCGAATGGCACGCCACCAGCTCGTCTCCGTGGCGATGCCGTTGCTTTGTTTTTGCCAGAAGGTCCCACAATATGGCATTAAATGTGCGTATCTGGCATCGTTTTGTTGCAGCCGTTTTTATGGCTCAAAAATACATGGAAAAACTTCTAACGTATTTTCCGGACTATAAGTTGCCCCTTTTTTCATAGTCTAACTGGGGTGCGACTTATATGTGATATTATTTGTTACTTTCACACTGACAACCACAAGGAGTTTGTGGAGTTGTTTAGAAGTGACACAGAGGAAGAAGAATTCAATGGATTTAGTGATTTGGGGTAAAACTGATGCTTTGCTAAACTTGTTAGCATGTTCTTTATGCTATAGTTATCTGAATAACTGTTCATATGTTACGTTAACATACCAGACACTTACCACAGTTCTGTCTGTGCCTCATGTAGCTAAAGGTGTTAGCGTTAGCATACGTCATGTAGCTGAAGGTGTTAGCGTTAGCATACGTCATGTAGCTGAAGGTGTTAGCGTTAGCATACGTCATGTAGCTGAAGGTGTTAGCGTTAGCATACGTCATGTAGCTGAAGGTGTTAGCGTTAGCATACGTCATGTAGCTGAAGGTGTTAGCGTTAGCATACGTCATGTAGCTGAAGGTGTTAGCGTTAGCATACGTACACCTATTCACCATGTTCTCTCATCTGTTATTATTTTAAACTGCATTTCTGTTCTTGGTCTTGGATTTTAACAAATAACTGTCCCCCAAAAAATGCGACTTATACTCCAGTGCGACTTATATATATATCATATTTCAGAACACGTTTGCGGAGCTCTAAACTGCAGGTACGACGTGTTATTTCGAGACGACTGCGGCCTTTACGATCCGATAACAGCGCCAGCTCGACTTTAGGTTCGATCGCGCCAACTGGGTGTTGAGGGCTCTGCACTTGACTGGCTCACATCCTACCTCACCAACAGGCAAGAGTTCATTTCCCTCTCCGGTCACTCATCCACCCTCTCCCCAGTAACGCAGGGGGTCCCCCAGGGCTCAGTCCTCGGCCCCCTCCTCTTCATCTGCTACATCTTCCCCCTTGGTCACATCCTCCGCCAACTCAACCTGGACTTTCACTGCTACGCTGACGACACCCAGATATACCTCACCACCAAATCCACCCAAAACCCTCCCCTCAGCCACATCGAAACCTGCATCTCTACAATAAAATCATGGCTCACTCTCAACTTCCTCAAACTGAACAGTGACAAAACAGAGCTCCTCCTCATTGGCACCAAATCCACTCTCAATAAAACTGGTCCCTTTTCACTCAGCATCGACACCTCGACCATCACCCCCTCTACCCTGGTACGCAATCTCGGTGTCATCATGGACCCCACCCTCTCCTTCACTCCCCATGTCAGCCACATTGTCAAGACCTCATACTTCCACCTCCGCCGCATCGCCAAAATCCGACACTGCCTCACCCTCCCCGCTGCTGAATCCCTCATCCATGCCTTCATCTCCTCCCGCCTTGACTACTGCAACTCCCTCCTCACTGGCATCTCCTCCCATTCCCTCCACAGACTCCAAATGGTCCAAAACTCCGCTGCCCGCCTCCTCACCCACACCCGGTCCCGTGATCACATCACTCCCGTTCTCCGCTCTCTCCACTGGCTCCCCATCAAGCAGCGCATAAACTTTAAAATACTCCTCCTCACCTTCAAAGCTCTTCACCACCTTGCCCCCCCCTACCTGTCTGACCTCCTCATCCCCCACCGCCCCTCCCGAGCTCTCCGATCCTCCTCCTCTCTCACCCTGACTGCACCAACATCCCGACTCAAAAGTTTTGGCGACAGAGCATTCTCCCGAACAGCACCCCGACTCTGGAACTCCCTCCCCCAACCTGTCCGCCACTCTCCCTCACTCACAACATTCAAATCCCGCCTAAAAACATACCTCTTCACCCAAGCCTATGACCTCCCCTACCCCTAGCCTCCTCTACCCCATTGCCTACACTTCTACCCCCTGTTACATCCCCATCTTTTTCTCTCTACTTCTTCTGTCTTGTTCATTTTATCTGTATATTAATGTGTATTGTACGTGTTGTCCCCCCTGTCTGTAAATACCCCCCCCTTTTTTATTATGTTCAGCGTCTTTGGGTCACTGAAAAGCGCTATATAAATAAAAGTTATTATTATTATTATTATCGCGGTACATCGTGCGGACCTATCACACATTTAACCGATCTCGGTGCGTGGTTTGGGTTGTTGTGGTTGTTTTTGCAGTGCAGTACGGGCCCCGACGCAGTACGGGCCCCGTCATGTGAACACGGCGGGGTTTGTACACAGCGTCCTGCCGCCTCGAGGGCTCTTCTCTCCCTCGTCTCCCTCGCTCTAACTCAATCATGCTCTAGTTTCACTCTCGCCCATCCGAGGCTAACTCACTTCCTCCTCGGACCCCTTAAAGAGCCCACCCCCACCCCCACCCCCCCGTCAGAGCCGTGACACGGGGCCGACGAGCCACCCACGGCACCAGAGCGAACCGGCCCCAAATATTTCTATAAACGCCGTTCAGAAACAGGATTGGGCTTTGATTTCCCTCAAACGGGGACATGATACTTTTAGGATTTACAGTCACAAACTCCACGAGCTTCCAAAATGGCACCGTGTTCTCTGCAAGTCACAGCTGCCCCGGGGCGTAAACGAGGCTGCCAGTCGCGCACACGGGCTGCAATGATTAAGCGGTCGAGAATGGGCGACTGTTAAAAAATAATCGTAGTTGTATTTTGATCCTCGGAATTGGTATTTGGTCCGTACACACTCTAAAACATGTCCATTATACACTTTATTTACCTTCAGTCACCATATTTATTGATTCTTTTAATTCAAGAAAAGCACAATTGATATAGTCAGGAAAATACGGCATTTTTCTTTTTGTCTCTGTACATAAGTCGCACTGGAGTATAAGTCGCACTGGAGTATAAGTCGCACCAGCAAAAAAATGCATAATAGAGAAGAAAAAAACATATATAAGTCGCACTGGAGTATGAAATGCGGTTGCAAGTGTGAAAATAACAAATAATATCACATACAAGTCGCTCCGGAGTATAAGTATAAGTACATAAATATAAATGTAAGTATAAGTCGCACCCCGGCCAAAACTATGAAAAAAGGCGCAACTTATAGTCCGGAAATTACGGTAAATAAAAAATTCAATGAAAAAAAGATGGGGCTTGACAAATTTAGGAAAATAAAGACATTAAAGATAATAATAATAATAATATTTCAATCTTTATTTGGTTGAGAATATATTTTAAAACTTTCATGACTAGTTGATAACTACAGTAACCATTGGTCGCAGCCCGAGTGAAGTGTCTTGCCAATAAGGAACGTCTCACATTTTGGCGACACGTTCAGTCAATTCTTCATGAAAAATAAAGATGAAAAAAAGGCAATAATATCCCACAGAACCACGCAGACGTTTCTCACTCCTCTGTTTCCACGGACACGAGCCAAAGTGGGAGGAGCATAAAGTCACAGAGCGTTTCACTGTGGGTCTGATATAACACTCTGGAAGATCGTTCTAAGACATCGGACACTTATTGTTATAATGTACGACTGTCGATGACGGCTGCATCAACTGAACCGTCTAAAAAATTTTTTTTTAAAAATCATAGTATTTAGATCATTAATAATTGTTCTAAAGACACTAAAATACATGCAGCAATACACTTGTTTTGAAAATATTATTCTTTATCTGTCATATTTAAACCAATAGAAAAGGTTTAATAATCAAAATAATCATTTGAAGAAAAACTTGAAAAATGACAATAATATTATAGTATTTTGATTATTAATAATTGTTATAAAAAACAGTAAAACACATGAAACAATACACTTTATTTGTAAATATTATCTATCAGTAATATTTAAACCAATTGAATGTTTAATAATCAAAATAATCATTCAAAGCAAAAAAGAAAAACTTGGAAAAATAATACAGAATTAATTAACAATAAAAATATAATAGTATTTTTTTATTAATAATTGTTATAAAGAAAGTAAAATAAATACAACAATACACTTTATTTGTAAATATTTTTCTTTATCCGTCATATTTAAACCAATTGAATATGTTTAATAATTTAAATAATCATTTGAAGAAAAACCTAGAAAAAATTCATAATAATAACAATTAAAAAAATAAAATAATCATTGGACGTGTCGACTAATCAACAAAAACAAAAACAAAATTGTGATCCTTTAACAATTTCATTTCAGTAACAGTCGAATCCATTCAAATCGATGCGTGTAGAAAACGACGAAAACCATCCGAGTCAATCTTTGCTGTTTATCGCCTTTTTTTATCTATAGGGAATGATGACGCTCCCGTGGGTCGGACACGCCCCCTGGCACACTGTGGTGGGCGTGACTCGCAGCTCACGGGCAAAACATGTGCCGAGAAGAGAACCACCACGAAAACTATGGCCATTGTCAACTTTCAACAGAAAACAAACTCCAAATGGTGAAATGACAGCAACAGCTCATCGACCATCACATCTACAGCACGTCATGTGTTAGCGCCGTCTTTAGGCGTTTGGACATTTAGTCGACGGCGTCATAGTCGACCAAGAGTTGTATTAGTTTTATTGGGATTAAAATATTTCAATGAACAGCAGAAATGTGAGAGCACGGAGCGAGTTTAATGGAGATTTGGGAATTTAATCTGCCTTTTTACAGACAAATACGCAATTCATTAGCACCTTTCTTGCCAGAGCACTTTGGGTCAGATAAATAGAGATCGTTTTGCGACCTTTCGTAAAGCCACGCCCCGTTTAAATCGACAAACCGAGCCCCGATGTCCGCGCATGAGCCGCACCGTTTGAGCCGAACTGAAGAGGTGATTTGCGGCGTCGCGTCTCCGAGGGGAGAGTTTTATCCCTCTGCGTTTGGGACCCGACGCAGAGCTGCCCCCTTCACGCCGCAGGGCACAGGAGCTCCGCGGATACATCACTGTTTTTTTTTAAAGGGTTCACACTTTCTCCCACGATCCAAACGTGAGGGTGACCCGAGCTGGAACGGGCCTCCGAAGACTACCACGCCAAACGCATTCTTTACAGGAGATATAAAACTTAACTGTCGGCGAGGTGGCACGGGGAACCTTTGCACCCGAAAGCGAGGTCGAGGTCAGACGCTTAAGGTACTTTATTGTCCCCGTAGGGAACGTCGCTGAACTGTTCTTAAACGCAAGGATCCATCACCGGGTCTGGAGCTGCGGTCGGTCACTTCGTCAGGACTTCCTAGCTGGAGGATACGGTGGAAAACCCGAGCGGACACAGGCAGAACGGGCAAACGCCACGCGTCCAGAACGTTCCAGTCGACCGGGAAGTGTTTATTTTAGTAGGATTTCCATTAGCTGCATCCAAGGGCCAAGCTAATCTCCATCAGGTCCATCCAAAAATCAAACTACGTCTTACTATGAGGCGAAAGTGCTCATGTTTCCAAGGTTTTCGATGGTCGTTCTGTGTTTGAATCCAGGACCTTGTTGGGCCTTTCTGTGTGTAGTTTGCGTGTTCACAGTGGTTTACCTCCTGACCCAGTGAAGTAGCAGGATTGTGGCCCAAAAGGTTGTCAAAATCGATACCCAGATCATGGATGAATGATTATTGTCTTTATTTAATCACATGACTAGGGCGGGAATAGTCTTAGAATACTCTTGATCCGTAGCAGAACAAGTATAAGACCAAAGGGTCGGTCGAACCCAAAAAGTAACAAAAAATGTGCCAAAAGTACCAAAATCAGTCGGGCCTGGTTCATTGGTTAGCACATTTGTTTTGAGTTGAAGTATTTGAATAGGATGTATTAAAGTTACTGATGTATTAAAGTAAAACTGTACTTTTCCCCCCTTTTTTTAATAATAATCACCATAAATTCCCACTTAAGAAATACAGGCATCGAAAAAGAACCTTTCGCAGTGTTATCAAAAGGCAGGACTGTTATATTTAGCATCCTGCTGTGTAAAATCTAAAAGGTAAAACTCCTAAACGATTATTTTTCATCATTTTTCATTTTTAATCATCAAGTTTTTCCCTCGGTGACAAAATCGAGCTTGACATTTCAGTCCTCAAACACAAACGGGACGATCTAAACCGAAATGAGCCAATAAACACAATTTTATTTCCCCAACGTATTCGAAATAAGCAAAAGCAACACACCTCACGTCAGACTTCGCCCACTTAAGGTCAACCTGCGCCGGCGTCCGGGGCCACATGTTCCCGGGCCCCGGCGGTTGTCAAGGGCCTGAGCCTGAACATGCTCGGTCCGTGCGCGGTCCGCCCTGCTCTGTTCACTGTTAGCGCCGTTAGCGCCGCGTTTCCCTCCGCCGCCCGCCGCGCACTGACAGCTCCCACGTTTGTTTACGCCGCCCGCCGTACGTCGCGCATGTGTTCAAGGGTTTTAATGGCAGACAGATGCTCGGGGTTGGGTTTGTTTCCGAGCGACGAGGTGTGGGGGGGGGAAAGTCAAGTGCAACGATGCCACGTGTTTCGGGGGGCGGGATATCGTGCAAAGTCATGTGGGACGTCGGGACTGGGACGTGGTAAACGGAGGAGACCACACAAGACACGACGGAGAGAGCGAATCCAACGAGGAGGGAGGAGTGTAATGTACGTACGACATGAAACACACCAAATGACTTAGAATGTGGATGTTGTCCAGAGAACTTTAATTAACTTTGGTTATTATTTTTATTATTCTCTGTGCAGCACTTCATTCTCCAGGTCAATAACTTTATGTTCTGAGTCATGTAAAGTGACATTTCAGAAACATAAATACTGCGTCGTTTGTTGCTTTTACTTTGCAGCATTTTGAGATTTGAGCTCAAATGTAAAGTGCAATACAGATAATAATAATAATAATAATACTAAAAATACTAAAAATACAAACACAAACACTAATACTAATACTTGAAATAAAATAAAATAAATAATAATAGGAGTAATAGTAATAGTAATAATGATAATACTATTATTGTCCGGACTATAAGTCATAGTTTTGGCCGGGATGCAATACTTATATTTATACTTAATATACTTATACTCTGGAGTGACTTATATGTGATATTATTTGTTATTTTCACACTTGCAACTGCATTTCATACGCCAGTGCAACTTATATATGTTTTTTTCTTCTCTATTATGCATTTTTTGGCTGATGCGACTTGTACTCCGGAAAATACAGGTATCATAATAATACATTTTAATTATTATTATTATATTTATATTTTTATTGTCAGTATTATTGTTATATTCTTATGTATTTAGTTTTATTTTTTTTATTTAGTGTGATCATTTTGCCAGCTGTCGAGACGAGGGAAACCTGAAGACAATATCTCGAAAAGTATTTACCATTAATAATTCTAGCTAGTTTAGTATAGTGTGTATTTGGGCTGAAAGATTAATTGCACTGAAATTGAACTCCCAATATGATTTTTGAAGTAAAATGATGTTCACTGAAGGGTAAAATCCCCGTATTAAACCTGAATAGAGTTAAGCAGTTCATATTTTCTTGTATATTGCAAGATTACACCGTTCTGGCCTATTTACGCCGAAGTACAGTTTGACCTAATGTCCACCGTTTGCGGTCGGGATGAAAGCGCCGCTAATCCTCTGCTCTCTGCGTAAACATTCATTTCATGGATAGTTGAAAACAGCCTGCGTTGGTTAAAATTATCCCTATGAAAATACAAGACATCTTCCTTCCTAAAACTGACCACACGTTCAACTCGCCAGTAACATTTTGTCCTGATATCGGATTAGCATGACCGGGAAAAACCACGTCCAATGATGAACGACTTAAGCTTTATTCGATTAGCTCCGGAGAGAGAAGACGTTGCGGATGCTAACGCTAACGTGACATTCTCGGCGCAGTAACAGACCCCGTGCATTTTTCCCCCCGCAACAATTTAGCCTAATTAGCATCAAGTCCTGGCCCATCCATCATACTCCTCAAGAAACACAAACAACGCGTCAAGGCTAGCGTAACAAACACAGCGACTAGCTACTTAGCGCAAATTATTCTTACATGACGACGCGGTGGCTTCGCAGGCAACCTTTAGCCGCTCTCAAGGCCGTCTGGGAAAAGGAGGAGAGACGGACAAATTGAAGACATGTGTTTTGGTCAAGTTCAACTCCGGTGGACGCGGCAGTGACAGTTTCCTGATACGACGGGACGAGGGCAAGAGAGTGTGGAAACGGCAATTAGCAAATACTGGGTGGTACAAGAAAAGACTTAGGAAAAGGGTGAGAATTTTTTTTTTCCATTTGAATTATGGGTTAGTAAATGTGATGATATAATTTGAATTTTTTGACCAATAGTAATAGTTCAGTCACGAAAAGAAAGGGACCTAATGTCAGTCCTTGAGGGTCACCCTTTAGTAGTTTTGTTTAGTTTTGTATAATCTTGAACCGTATCCTTAATCCATGACTTCCGAAAGGGCTAGAATTTGAATCATGCTTCAGTAATGTGATGATACAATTCAAATTTTTTGACCAATACAACTAGTAGAAGCGCACACTCTACTTCACAAAAATGTATAATCTATAACCGTATACTTAATCCACGACCTCCGATGGGCGGGATGAAGAAAAGACTTAGAAAAAGGGTGAGAATTTGTTTTTTCCCGATTAGTTTGAATTATGGGTTAGTAATGTGAAGATACAATTTAAATTTTTCGACCAATAGAAATAGTTGAGTCACGAAAAGAAAGAGTCCTAATCTCAGACCTTGAGGGTCGCCCTTTAGTAGCACACACGTTTACTTACACTTCACAAAAATGTATAATCTGGAACCATATACTTAATCCACAACTTTCGATGAGCATCATGAAGAAAAGACTTAGAAAAAGGTCTAGAATTTGAATTATGGTTTAGTAATGTGATAATATGATTAGAATTTTTGGACCAATAGTAATAGTTGAGTGATGAAAAGAAGGGTAACCCTTTAGTAGCACACACTCTACTTCACAAAAATGGGTAATCTAGAACCGTATCCTTAATCCATGACTTCCGATGAGCGTGATGAAGGAAAGACTTAAACAAAGGGCAAGAATTTGAATTATGGTTTAGTAATGTGATGACACAATTAGAATTTTTCGACCAATAGAAATAGTCGAGTCACGAAAAGAAAGAGCCCTAATCTCAGTCCTTGAGGGTCACCCTGTAGTAGCACACACGTTTACTCTACTTCACAAAAATGTATAATCTTGAACCGTATACTTAATCCACGACTTCCGAAGGGCGTGATTGTCAGGCGGATTAACCAATCAGGAGAAACACATGGTCATTTCGGGTCCAAACAAACACGACTCTAAAGTGCTAAATTACAGATATAACGCTGAGGTTTGTATATATTAAAAAAAAACATAATCCACTCTTAAATTGAAGCAGAGGCACATCTAAAAAATATTGTGAAATGGCCATTAATTTGAAAAACCGATGCAGGAAAGTCAGGGCTGCACAATGTATCGCAAAGGTTTCGATATCGCAACGTCGGCCAACACAATCATCGGTATCGTAACAATTATATATCGCAAAAGTGTTTTTACTTTGACAGTGCTTGACTAATACACGAGAACGTATTTGTTATAACGCAAAGTACTGTGTCGAAAAAGCAAGCGTTCCAAGTATCGCAATAATAATGATATATCGATAACGCGGCGATGAACTCTTTGAACGATGGACTGTGATCCATCAGTTGTGGCGAGTGCGTGCAGTAGAGCTCGCAGTAGAGCTTCTTCGGAGTACTGCGGTTTTGGCTCCCGTCATTAAAGATTCATTGGGTCCATCGGTTACACAAATATCAGTAAATCACAAATACAACGCGAAAGGTTTCCGGCGATTTAACCTCGAGATCTAACGGTCGGAAATGCTTTAATCAAAAAAAAGGGCGTTTCCCTTCGAGATCCCTTCCTCGGACCGGTCTGGATTCAGAACGGCGAGGGGGATAATAGGAGTGTAATTTGCACGAGTCCACAGTATAATAGCGTTTTAAGAAGCTTTACAATGGACAATAAAGTGTCTGTGTTTAAGGACGATGATGATGAATCACTGTGGAACGAGGAAAGAAACACAGCAATAAACAAACAAAAAAACAGATTACGATCGTTGTCGACAATAAATTGGTGAAGTAATCGTCGTCAGATCATGCACATGTTGCGAAATTAATGTTATTGACGGCCAAATGGACTTTTTATATGATATATTCTTAATAAACATACTTATTGTTTCGTTTCTAGCCATCATGAGGTCGCCCTTTTATGTCGTTTCTGTAATACCGTATTTTCCGAACTATAAGTTGCCATTTTTTTTACATAGTTTTGGCCGGAGTGCGACTTATACGCCAG
The DNA here is from genome assembly GCF_026437365.1 of Eucyclogobius newberryi. NCBI lineage: Eukaryota > Metazoa > Chordata > Actinopteri > Gobiiformes > Gobiidae > Eucyclogobius > Eucyclogobius newberryi. The sequence goes on from NW_027315846.1 coordinate 3,728,509, forward strand.
TGCGACTTTTATATGTTTTTTTTCTTCTCTATTATGCATTATTATAGATTTTTGGGCTGGTGCGACTTAAAATCTGGAAAATCCGGTATTTATGAATGACCAAAGGAGAGAAGAACAAGACACAAAAGTAAGTAAAATGAAAAAAATAAAATGTAAAAAAATAAACACATATGTAAGTGTCATACATTTTTTCACGACAGCCAAAAAGCAAATTGCAATACGCAATATGGCTGTTACATACTGTGAAACGTACAATATTTCCAAGTATGTTCATGCGCTAATGTAAAAGTCAAAAAATAAAAACTTAACAGAGACAAAACTGTGACTAAATCAAGGCTAAATTAGACTGAGGAAGGAAAATTATGAATAAAATGTGCTCAATTTAAAAACAGTACATTTCTGTCAGATATTTGTGTTATTGCAGTACATTTAGTTTGTTGCAACATCAATAAAAGGCCATTACATCAGACAATATCGCGATCTTGATCATTTTGCGATATAATTAGAGTTCCAAAGGTATCCATAAACTGTGGTCATTGCAGGAGTTTTACGTTTACCAGTGAAATGTGTGGATTAAAGATAGTTCGTGGCGCTTTATTCATCTCAATCCAATATCTATGAACGGTAGGAGGATTCCTCTGAGTTTGTGACGTTCGCGCGCCTTCGCCGGAGAAGTTCTGATCACGTGTGGACTTAAAATGACCTTCACTGACCGCACAAGGCAAAAGGCATAACCAACTACTGTCCAGATTCCGGTGGTCAGAAGCTGGGGAATTTGTTCCGCAAGTTTTAGGTTGACGGACGACTCAAAGAATTCAAAAGAAACCACTCCAGACACAGGGAGAACATGCAAACTCTTCACAGACCTTTTATCGTCGTTCATATCTTAGTATAGTCATAAATAGAGCCACAATTGCACACATACAAATCATGAAATGCATTTATACTCATGTAGGAAATGGTTCAAATGTAGTCAACCGGCAACCGTTTCAAAAATCTGAATTATTTTTTAATCATACCCAAAGGAACATCATTTTTGTTACAGATTTTCAGTCGACAAACAGAAGAATTATCAAAATACAGACTTTTAGATAGAGACCGTCTTCCTGTGTTTTGGACAGGGTGTTTTAAAATGTGGACGGGCATTTTCGAGTGCAGGGACAGCCATTTTATGCATAAATCTTAGAAAAAAAGGGAATATTATCATTTAAATCGGGCCGGGAAGCGTTTGACAATAGTCCGCCATGACAGTTTACTGTTTACGAGTGAAAATTTGCATGCTGCGCGCTGATTGGTCGACGAAATTTGTGTGCTTGGCTCTGATTGGCTGCCGAGCCGTGGTCTGGAGAATGCCGAAGCGACTAGTTTTTTCGCCCAGTCGGCCCCCGTACCCCCGGACAAAATGACTTGGATCTAAAAACCTGTCAAAATATGAAACTAAAATTAAATCTTCATCTTCAACATGTATTTTCATCAGCTTAACTCAGTAAAAACAGAATAAATTAACACTTTTACTTGATTTATAGAAATATAGTTCCTTACGACATAGTTACACATTTGCACGATGAATTTATCCAAAAAGAGAACGCACAAACTCCACACAGACCCGTCATTGTCGCCCACAGCTTCCCGCGCAGTTCCTTTAGCTCTTTTAGCCGTTATTCAACTTCGGCGGTCGTAAACACACGGCCGAGTTTGCGCGCATAAAAGTCAGGAAACTTTATCATATCCGAAAACAAACTTATGCAGATCGCCGCGGGTTCCCCCCCACCCCTCCCCTCCTTAACGAGCCTCCGCCCGAATGTGCGCGTTCTGGCCGGGCCCCGGAGCCTCCCGCGGACCTCCCCCGCCGTCCGGTGCGGGGCCGGTTGCATTCGTCAGTCGTCCCCTTCGCTCTGATGTTAAGCAGAGTGTGAAACGTGCTCTAATTATGTAGGAAGTTTGGCGAGAGGGTCGTGTTGTTTTTAGTTTAACCGAGGCAAAACCCACTCATTCACTGCGCCGGGAGCTGGCCACTTTCACGATGACAACTGCCAAATGGAGAAAAATGTGCGCTAAAAGCAACACAAACGGCTAAAGCTAACCGTCAGCGGCCTCTTTGAAAAACCCCTTTTCTCATATGTTATAACAAGTCTTACTACACTGGTTTGTCAGCCTTTGAAAACAAGTTTATCTTCTTTTTTCTATTCATCATTGTGAGTTTGCATATGCTTCCCGCGCGTGTACGTTTGCGCCAGGGAGGTCCACAAGGCGCTGTAGCTGGACCAAAGGTATTCTTCCCGACGCATCCTAATTATTACTTTCTTTCACGGCTCATTTGTGATACAGCATGTAATGAAGATACTATTTTCTGTGTGTTCTGCTTATTCTAAAGCCAGATTTACTCTATTTTGAGTAAACAGTATAACAGTATAATTCCCTCTTCACTGTGGGTATTAAAGTTGTCAGAAACAAGGACATGTTTTGTATAAAAGTGGGACAAATCAGTGGTTTTGGACACATCTGCCAGGACATGGGACACAGGGTGCAAAACTAGGACCCTTTTACTTTTTTTAAAAATGTTGTATTTTTATTCTGTCAGTTGTGGCACCAAGAACCGCTCCGTTTTGCGCAGTCGTTGCCCGTTTTACATCTAAAGTCAAAGTTCACTCCGTTTAACATTTGCTAAAACATTAAATACATAATAATTACAGACTGTGAGTAATTCTTCATCAATAAAACCTTTAATAACATTAGATTTGATTGAACAAAACTCAAAAAGGACGTTCGTCTTCGGTAGGGTTACTATAGCAACGTCAGAGCTTACGCCCCAGCATCCGGCCAAATCGGGCAATGGCCTTCAGGCTACGGCTAACGACAACTAGCATGCAAACAGCGCAGCGGCATCACTTCCTGGTTCACGGCCGGACGCTAAAGGCTCGTTATAATTAGCTGCGGACAGAACGCCGTGGTCTAATTTCGACCCAAACGCCCCAAATGTTTCAGGGATGCGTCCGGTAATTATCGGAAGTGAAAGTATAAAGTGATTCCGTGCGTTTTTACTGACAGAGAATGAAAAGACCGAAGCTTGGAGTGCACCGAAGCTCAATCGCAGATAAATTTGATGAATTGCACAGCCTTAACTGTCAAACGTTCGTCACCAATTTTGATTTTGTACAGAAAATTAATCAGAAAAACTAGCAAAAACCACATTGACCGTCATGCTAGCAGGGCTTTAGCGGTGCTGCTGCTATTAATATGACACGCTTTGGCTGTGGATGCTATAACCTGACGACTAAACTACATTTTTTTGAGACGATGCAGAAGACATGGAGCTAAAAACTAAATTAACTACATCAGGAGTAAACTGGGCTCAAACCAAGACCAAAAACCATCAATAATTTAGTGAAAATGAGCAGTGTAAGCCTCCACAAACCCACATCTTGCGACATGGTGTGTGGCTTCGGTAACTTCCATTGCGCAACATTCCCGAGTTAAACTTAATCAACTGTGTTAGGAAAATGGAATGGCTAGAATAAAGAACCTGGTTTGTCTTAATTTCCCTGATCCCTAATTGCAGCCACCGCAGCGAAGGGGGGAAAAGCGCTGACGTGCCGAGGAGCTGGACGGCTAACGGAGGCGAGAGCCGCGGCGTAGCCCAATCAAGCTAATCAAGCTAATTCCTCCGAAGCCGGCGTGATGTCATCCGGCGTTTTCCCTCGCGCAACCTTTTTTGTTTTTTGTGTGTTGAGACGGGGCCAAGACTGAACGGGAAAAATGTCAACAAAATATGCAAAAGGGGAGAAAGCCGGCTGCAGCTAAAACAACACGGAGTAAACGTTTGTACGTGACAAAAGCTTTGTGTTGTCTCTGCTGAGATGTTAGCGTTAGCCTAGAAGGTTCCACGGTACGGCATTAAACGTGTGTATGCAAACAACAGCGATCCCAACTGACAATGTGTGTTTTTATGGTGTTTTACTGCAAAGAAAAGAGTTAAAATGCAGCAAAAACAAAGTCCAAAAGTTAACGCCAGAATAAAAAACACTCACTTCTATTGTTAAGGACGTTTTGAAGTTGCATAGTTCCAAATTTTAACTCTTTGTCCTTTCAATTACAATAACAACAAATTATAAATCAAATGTTACACGTCTAAACTGCTTTCTTACAATACTTGAGTAGTAGTTTCCCCAAATACTTGTCCTTTAATATAATCCTGTTACTTTTACTTAAAGTCCATACAACTACACATTTTACTAAAACGTCATGAACACAATTATATTTTATATTTCAGATTTTACTCTCAATTTTGCCCGTTTGCCCTGAGAATTTTAAAGTTTTAAAGTTAATGATTGTACTTCCTGATTGGACATGAGCAGCAGATATGACATAGATAGAGATGATTCCACAGCTGTTACCTAGCAACCAGACTGTAAACAAGAGCCAAACTCCACATAAATCTCACGACAGTTATGATCTGACACAATAAAACCATAGAACACTTTTATTTTGTCGAACAAGTGTTTAAACTGTCAGAAAAGTGTGTCAGTGTAAACCGTCTTTGTGTCGCAGGTTAATGACATCACAGAGGGATTCAGCTCTACTTCCTGTCATTTTGAACTCTTATTTTTCAGCATTTCTTCACAAACTGCAAACTAAACATTTACCACAGGTTCTACACCACCAAACTAAGTCACAATTAGAAAAACAAGACAACATTTAAAGGACACATATTTGTCTATTTCACCCAGTTTGCGACGCTGTAAGCTCCACCCTCCCACTGTTAGCAAAGCCGTCGTGGAAAGACTTTTACTCGACTTAAGTTATCGTCGTACAGAAAGGTCGGGGCTTCGTGCTGTGTTCAGGTGCCGTTTCTCTGATGGGACATTTCAGCGCCTCAGAGAAACCAAACCCCCCACGTACCCCCCGTACCCCCCCGTACAGCCCCCCGTGCCCCGCCTTCTGCCCCGCACGACCAGGATGTTTGCCTTAGAAATGACTTAGCCCGCTCTAATTGCCCCTGGGGTAATTAGCGTGTCTCCTTCCCACTTAAAGGAAAGCGAAAGCTGCCGTGTTATTGCAGGAGAGAGAAAACGATCCCGACTCATATTTTCATAATGAAGCTGAAATAATAAACGGCCAGAAGAACAAAACTGTCGGTGGCGCGTGTAATTGTTGTAATTTTTCCCCGAGACAAATTTGATCTGATTTTCAAAGCTGGTGCGTTTCCAGGACCACACGGGTTAAAAAAAAAAGTAGAACATTTAAAATAATGTATTAAAAAGTTTGAAATCTTTTATTTAACAGGTTTTACTTGAATGAACCTGAATTAAAACTATTCATATTTGAGCTTATTTTCTATTTAAAAGTTGAATTTACCTATCTAAATTCCTTCTCTATTATTATATGTAATTATACCTATATGCAGTTTAATTTCCAGTATTTATTGTCATTTTTGTTCGAGATCCTAATGATTTTGAGAGTTTTTTCCAGCACAAAGGCCCATTTTGGTCAATTTATAACATATTTATTTAGCCTATTTTCTTTTAGACAATATATAATGATAATAATATCATCCTTTTACTTGATAAATGACGCTGCATTTTAAGTTTGATTATTCAATTATTTTGCATTTAAAAGTTAAATTTACCTCTGTTGATTTTTCTCCAATTAAACCTAAATTTAGTTATGAAATTCAAAAACTTTAAGGCTTTAGTTGTTTCATCTATTCACTTATGAAGATGCAGTTTAATTTACAGTATTTACAGTCGTTTTTGGTCAATTTATCACATTTATTTAGCCTATTTTCTTTTAGACAATATATAATAATAATTTAATTTTCAACACAAAATAACTTCTTTAGTTTAACATGTGGTTTTGGTGATGAGTCTCAAGTCTTTATACTAGTTTTAGTTTCATACGGTTATTTACGAGTACTTTTATGAATAAATACAGAAATATAACAATATAAAAAACAAAATAGCGAAAATAAAGTGAAAAACACATCTATAAACAGTAAAATGACCGGTGGTAGCTCCATTTCCTTAATGACCTGCGCGGTGCGTTAGCCGTTAGCTCTGTTTATTCAGCAGCTCGTGAAATGGCTCAAATCCAACTGAAAAGAATCCTTCAGAAATAGATTTAACAAAGCAAACATTTCCTCAAGTAATCACAACACAAACAACATCTGCCCCGGCGCTGCGCCTGCGGACCGTCAAACGCACTGGGCGGGGCCGGAGAGGGGCGGGGCCGGAGCGGCGGACCCCTCACAGGGCCGTCCCGGGACTGACGGATTGGAGCGGGTGCGCGGGACTCCCTCGGGTGCCGTCGATCAGGCCCGAGCGCCGCAGCGAAAGGCACCCAAAGGACCCCGAGACCAGAACACCGGAGGAGAGGAGCGAACGGGACGTCCTGGGAGGTAGAGGGGGAGGAAGAGGGGGAGAAGAGGAGGAGAGAGGAGAGGAGCTAACGGGGAGTCCTGGGAGGTAGAGGGGGAGGAAGAGGGGGAGAAGAGGAGGGAGTAGAGGAGGGAGAGGGGAGGAGAGAGGAGAGAGGAGAGAGGAGAGAGGAGAGAGGAGAGAGGAGAGAGGAGCGAACAGGACGTCCTGGGAGGTAGAGGGGGAGGAAGAGGGGGAGAAGAGGAGGAGAGAGGAGAGGAGCTAACGGGGAGTCCTGGGAGGTAGAGGGGGAGGAAGAGGGGGAGAAGAGGAGGGAGTAGAGGAGGGAGAGGGGAGGAGAGAGAAGAGAGGAGAGAGGAGAGAGGAGCGAACGGGACATCCTGGGAGGTAGAGGGGGAGGAAGAGGGGGAGAAGAGGAGGGAGTAGAGGAGGGAGAGGGGAGGAGAGAGGAGAGAGGAGAGAGGAGAGAGAGGAACAAATGGGACGTCCTGGGAGGTAGAGGGAGAGGACTAATAAATAAAAGCGATGACAAAAGTCTCATCCAGAGTTACGATTTACAAATGTCCCTGAACTGTATTTTTGACGTCTCAATAGAGAAATAATGAAGTGCACTACAGCAGATGTGCTCCTGTTTAACCCAGAGACAATGGGCTGGGGGTGTCACTGTACATGAGGGGGGTCCCTGTAGATGGGCGGGTCCCCGTACATGAGGAGGGGTCCCCATATATGAGGGGGGGTCCCTGTAGACGAGGAGTTCTCACACAGAGGAAGTTTGACTCTGAACCAAACCAAACAGCCTGTGGTAAAAGTCCAAACTAATGAGTGAGAAAAGAGCATTTGTTTGTAAGAGAGAACGATCAGATCAAACACGCTTTAGACTCATGACAGGAGCCACACCTGCCCTGAGGCAGACTGAGAAGTGGCAGTGGTTCTGCGTCTTCTCCCTTGAGGCCGCTTGATTAGTATTGAGGGCCCTCGCTGCTGGATGGCTCCTGGTCTTCCTCTGTACCTCCTCTGGGTGGGACATGCCCAGAACACCTCACTTACTCTGTTCAGGAGGCTTAGAACAGCTGACCTGGAGGAGCGGCGGCTCTACTCCAAGCTCCCCCCATCGGGATTAACAAAGGTCAATTAAACTTAAAATGCAAAAGTCTGGAAAGGCCTTGATCACAACATGAACCGACAAGAGCCGCTGCAGATCCATAAAGACATGAAGTATTACTGCAGTACATGAAGTATTACTGCAGTACATGAAGTACTCCTGCAGTACATGAAGTATTACTGCAGTACATGAAGTATTACTGCAGTACATGAAGTACTCCTGCAGTACATGAAGTATTACTGCAGTACATGAAGTATTCCTGCAGTACATGAAGTATTCCTGCAGTACTCTGGCAGTACAATCCTTATCTTACAGTTACATCACATTTTCCCTTCGGTCGAATCTAAAAATACAAAGATGGAAAAATCTTGTAATTTCAGCTTTTTGAACGTCTCATTTGAAGTGGTTGGAAACAGCTGTCGACCACCTGTGAGAGAGAGAACAAGCAACGAGAGAGAGAGAACAAGCAACGAGAGAGAGAGAACAAGCAACGAGAGAGAGAGAACAAGCAACGAGAGAGAGAGAACAAGCAACGAGAGAGAGAACAAGCAAAGAGAGAGAACAAGCAACGAGAGAGAGAGAACAAGCAACGAGAGAGAGAGAACAAGCAACGAGAGAGAGAGAACAAGCAAAGAGAGAGAGAGAACAAGCAAAGAGAGAGAGAACAAGCAACGAGAGAGAGAGAACAAGCAACGAGAGAGAGACAACAAGCAACGAGAGAGAGAGAGAGAACAAGCAAAGAGAGAGAGAACAAGCAAAGAGAGAGAACAAGCAACGAGAGAGAGAACAAGCAACGAGAGAGAGAGAACAAGCAAAGAGAGAGAAAAAGCAAAGAGAGAACAAGCAAAGAGAGAGAGAACAAGCAAAGAGAGAGAACAAGCAAAGAGAGAACAAGCAAAGAGAGAGAGAGAACAAGCAAAGAGAGAGAGAGAGAGAGAACAAGCAAAGAGAGAGAGAACAAGCAAAGAGAGAGAACAAGCAAAGAGAGAACAAGCAACAAAAGAAAACAAGCAGAGAGAGAGAACAAGCAAAGAGAGAGATCAAGCAAAGAGAGCGAACAAGCAAAGAGAGACAACAAGCAAAGAAAGAGAGAGAGAACAAGCAAAGAGAGAGAACAAGCAAAGAGAGAGAGAGAACAAGCAAAGAAAGAGAGAGAACAAGCAAAGAAAGAGAGAGAACAAGCAGAGAAAGAGAGAGAACAAGCAGAACTCAGAGAGAGAACAAGCAAAGAGAGAGAGAGAACAAGCCGAAAAAGAGAGAGAACAAGCAGAGAAAGAGAGAACAAGCAGAAAAAGAGGGAGAACAAGCAAAGAGAGAGAGAACAAGCAAAGAAAGAGAGAGAGCAATCAGAGAAAGAGAGAGAACAAGCAGAGAAAGAGAGAGAACAAGCAAAGAGAGAGAGAGAACAAGCAGAGAAAGAGAGAACAAGCAAAGAGAGAGAGAGAACAAGCAGAGAAAGAGCGAGAACAAGCAAAGAAAGAGAGAGAGCAAGCAGAGAAAGAGAGAGAACAAGCAGAGAAAGAGAGAACAAGCAACGAGAGAGAGAGAGAACAAGCAAAGAGAGAGAGAACAAGCAAAGAGAGAGAACAAGCAACGAGAGAGAGAGAACAAGCAACGAGAGAGAGAGAACAAGCAAAGAGAGAGAAAAAGCAAAGAGAGAACAAGCAAAGAGAGAGAACAAGCAAAGAGAGAACAAGCAAAGAGAGAGAGAGAGAACAAGCAAAAAGAGAGAGAGAGAGAGAACAAGCAAAGAGAGAGAGAACAAGCAAAGAGAGAGAACAAGCAAAGAGAGAGCAAGCAACAAAAGAAAACAAGCAGAGAGAGAGAACAAGCAAAGAGAGAGAGAACAAGCAAAGAGAGAGAGAGAACAAGCAAAGAGAGAACAAGCAGAGAAAGAGAGAGAACAAGCAAAGAAAGAGAGAGAACAAGCAAAGAACGAGAGAGAACAAGCAGAGAAAGAGAGAGAACAAGCAGAACTCAGAGAGAGAACAAGCAAAGAGAGAGAGAGAACAAGCAGAAAAAGAGCGAGAACAAGCAGAGAAAGAGAGAGAACAAGCAGAAAAAGAGGGAGAACAAGCAAAGAGAGAGAGAACAAGCAAAGAAAGAGAGAGAGCAATCAGAGAAAGAGAGAGAACAAGCAGAGAAAGAGAGAGAACAAGCAAAGAGAGAGAGAGAACAAGCAGAGAAAGAGCGAGAACAAGCAAAGAAAGAGAGAGAGCAAGCAGAGAAAGAGAGAGAACAAGCAGAGAAAGAGAGAGAACAAGCAAAGAGAGAGAGAGAGAACAAGCAGAGAGAGAGAGAGACAACAAGCAAAGAGGGAGAGAGAGAACAGGCAGAGCTCAAGAGAGAGAAAGAGCTAGATAGAGGAGAGAGAATAAGCAGAACTTCAAGCATCTTCAGAGAGAGAGAGAGAAGGAGGAGGAGGAAACAGAAAGGGGAGGAGCCAAAATGGTCTGATCTGTGTCAATAAAAATGTCAGAAATGTGATTGTGACGTAAATGTGTCTCATTCATTTATCAAATGTAAATATAACAGTTTAATAACATTTCACATTTATGTCGGTGTAATCCCTCATTCGTCCAGGCGTGTTCCATAGTAGAAAAAGCTTCAGTTGTAGTCATCTGGACTCAGTTTGAAAAAATAGACGTTTCGACTCTCATCCAAGAGTCATTGTCAATAACAGAATTTAGGTCGAGAACTCCGATATTAATACTGTTCTGTGGTAAGACCCGCCCATTGGGAGGAGCCTTCCTGAAGGTCTTTCTTTTTTGTTAAAAAAGAAAGACCTTCTTTAAACAGAAATGGAGGGCTAAGGTTTAATCTTCCTATTATTTATAATGGAATACTGAACCCCTGGAAAGGTAGAGGACCAGGACCAGGACATTTAGATGCTAATCAGGTACTCAGGGTGGTTGAGCCAGGGTCTCACAAAGACAAAGAGGATTCTAACAGCCCATTAAGATTCTGAATAGGCTCGGTAGATACAAGGGGGGAGTTTCTGTTGAAACAAACAACTCTTTCTACTTCAGGAAGGCTCCTCCCAATGGGCGGGTCTTACCACAGAACAGTATTAATATCGGAGTTCTCGATCTAAATTCTTTTATTGACAATGACTCTTGGATGAGAGTCGAAGCGTCTATTTTTTCAAACTGAGTCCAGATGACTACAACTGAAGCTTTTTCTACTATTTCACATTTATGTAATTTTAGAACATGGAACAAAAACAAAACATAATGAATAATAAATAAAATACATAAAAATATAAATAAAATAAATACAATAAATAAAATTAAGTAAAATTAAATTAAATAAATGAAATAAATAGAATGAATGAAATAAATAAATAAATTAAAAAAACACAAAAAATAAATAATAAATGAGCAGGACCAGGGAAAACATAAGGTAAGCAAAACAATAAAATTTGAAAATGTGAGCTGCATAAAAATAATAACAAAGATTTAGTTGATGTTCTAAATCCTCTGAAGTTAAGGACGACAGTGAAGTGCACAGCTCTCTACTGCCCCCTGGAGCCTCCGAGCACCATAACTCCTGGAACTGCATCATCTTCACTCCAGGACAAGCATTTTGATCCTCGTTAAAACGCTACGCCGCAAATTAAGACCAAGAATGTATGTCTTTCCCCCTCGTGTCTCCAAATGGCCCCGTGTGGATCTGATCAGGAGCAGAAGTCGGGAGCTGACGAGCGATCAGACAACAAACAAACAAACAAAAACAACAGACGATCCAAACAACAGGAAGGAACAGACAGTTTTTTAATTACTTTGGAATGTTGTTATTATGTTTAAATGTTATGCAATTGACGGCCTTGATAAACGTGTTATTGAGCAAAACATGAATTAAAAAGTGCAATATTATTAAAGTAAATAAAGTGTAGATTTACTTAAACTTAAATGGAATGTTTACTGCTTTTCTTATCGACTGTATTTGACACAAAACTAAAATATAATGGTGTTCATTTCGTTGATTAAAATATTTTGTCAGTTTCATCAGTCATTTTTTTTTTTTTTTTGGTAAATCTAAATAAACTTTTTTTTAAAAAGGCTAAATTTATATAAAATAAAATAAATAATAAATAAATAATAATAAATTTAAACAATTAAATTAATGGAAGAAATAAATGACAAGAGACAAATCAAACCAGGACCAAACTCAACGTCTAAAGTTATTATTTCCATCCATCCATTTTCTACCGCTTGTTCCCTTTTGGGGTCGCGGGTGACTGGAGCCTATCCCAGTGACTTCGGGCCTTAGGCGAGTAAGTTATTATTTATTATATATATTTAATATTTAACTAAATTGACAAGAAAAAAACTAAAAATATCTTTATTATTTGAGTATTTTGACAATCATTATAGTCAAAAGAATAGACATAAACTGAATAAACTTTTCTTGTAAAAATTAACACACGGTTTGCGATTTTTTTAAAGAAAATTGTGTGGAACAATTTAAACTTTAAAAATGAGATCCTTTGAATAAAATATATAAATACATTTTTCTGTAGTTAAGGCATAATTAGCTTTAAATTACAAAAGACAAATGCACTTTTAATTTAGCTTCAACTTAATTAACTCATCCAAACTCACAAAAACAAAGAATTTTCAACCAAAATCGATTAGACGTTCGACTAAAACATATCATCATTTTGCCCTTTATTTATTTATGTATTTATTTCGCAGCTCAATTCGTTGGCCACTTTTACATTCAAACATCAACTTAAACGACAGAAAGACGAGCGATTTCAACAAGATTCCAAGGTGGAATTTGACCCATTTGCCAGATTCCCGCGCGTCCCGTTTGAAAACACGTCCCCCCCCGTCCCCCCTGAGCACACGACAAACTGCGTCGCGTCGTTCGTCTTCTGGAGCCGGAGCTAAAATAAGCCTCGGCCCGAAGACGCGGCTCGGGCGGGGTCGATCACAGGGCGCGGCGTCCCGAGCGGGAAGCGCCCGGAGCCTCCAGCGAGTCCCGGGTCGAGCGACAACACAAAACGTGGCCATTATGTTTATTTGCGTTTCTGGTCCGACAGCGGGGGGCGCCAAGGTCTCTCATTATCCCATTGTGAGAAGCATGTGGATGGAAACCGTCTCGGGTCGTCCACATTAAACACGTCTCTTTTACTCTCTTTTTTCCGTTGCGCTGACGTTCTTCGATTAATCGGTCGGCGGGCGTGGCGTCTTTTGCTCGCAGAGACGCTGTTACAGAAGAACGTCTATGTGGATCTTAAACTGGTCGAGAAGGAAGTTGAATTGAATGTGATATACCGTATTTTCCGGACTTTTTTCATAGTTTTGGCCGGGGTGTGACTTATATTCATACTTATATAATTATACTACGGAGCGACTTATATGTGATATTATGTGTTATTTTCACACTTGCAACTGCATTTCATCCTCCAGTGCAACTTATATATGTTTTTTTCTTCTATATTATGCATTTTTTGGCTGGTGCGACTTATAGTCCAGAAAATACGGTAATCATTTTAGCGCACAACCCTAATCCTTTTGAGACCTTTTTCCATCGCCGCAGGTCTTTGGTTGCCAAGGATATCTTTAGTCAACAACGTCTCTATTGTTTTGTCCATTGGAATGAAGACGTAAACGTGGGGCACCAACTCTTCGGGGTCCGACACCTGCTTTTGTTTTATTGTAGTTTATATTTTACTATTATTAATCCTTGTTTAACTTGCTAAAAACCAGTCGAGATCAAAACCTGTTTTCCCCTCAGCCTCGACATACGACTCACTAGAGCTGCGTTCAGTCTGGTCGATTAATCGGTCGGCGGTTCCTTAGTCGGCCGACATTTGTATTAGTCCAATTATTATTTTGTAATGTGCTCGAAAATGTTGTTAAAAGTGGTTGAATTCTAATGATTGCACAAAAGGTGAAGGAAGTGTGAAAATAAACAGGGATTTTTTTTAAATTACCGTAAGTCGCACCTTTTTTCATAGTTGTGGCCGGGGTGCGACTTATACTTATATTTATACTTATATACTTACACTCCGGAGCGACTTATATGTGATATTATTTGTTATTTTTACACTGGCAACCGCATTTCATACTCCAGTGCGACTTATATATGTTTTTTTTCTTCTCTATTATGCATTTTTGGGCCGGAAAATACGCTATTCTTTTTCCCAATTTTCTTATTACTGAAAAATCTAAAATCTTCAAACGAACTATTTCAATAAATCCTGTAGACGATAATTTGACCAATAAAAATATACATCTCGTTAATAATTAGATGACACTCAAATGTCTCTGCGGTAAAAAAATTGCAAATATTACGATTTTTTGTAGATTTGATGAATTAATACTTTTGAGAGAGAATAATTGCGTTTCCCTTTGATTCTCTTACAGTCCGTTCCCTCAGATGATCCGTTCCTGGATTCACTCAGAAAGACTCCACCCACTTTGCACTTCAGAAAGAGGGGCGGAGCCAAACCATTTACACACCAAAACTAAACGATATAAAACGGTCTTAAAGCTTCATGGTCCGTGTTTAAGAGATGATCATTTGGTCCAATCATGTTCAGATCAAGGTTACGACCCGAAGGACACGAGGCGAGAATGGGCCACAGGGCTGGACCCGTGGGCCGCGGGCCGCAGGGCTGGACCCGTGGGCCGCAGGGCTGGATCCGTGGGCCGCAGACTTGAGACCTGGACTCGTGGGCCGCAGACTTGAGACCTGGACTCGTGGGCCGCAGACTTGAGACCTGTTCTCGTGGGCCGCAGACTTGAAACCTGGACTCGTGGGCTGCAGACTTGAGACCTGGACTCGTGGGCCGCAGACTTGAGACCTGGACTCGTGGGCCGCAGACTTGAGACCTGTTCTCGTGGGCCGCAGACTTGAGACCTGTTCTCGTGGGCCGCAGACTTGAGACCTGGACTCGTGGGCCGCAGACTTGAGACCTGTTCTCGTGGGCCGCAGACTTGAGACCTGTTCTCGTGGGCCGCAGACTTGAGACCTGTTCTCGTGGGCCGCAGACTTGAAACCTGGACTCACGGGCCTCACGGGCCTCAGACCTGGACTCACGGGCCTCAGACCTGGACTCACGGGCCTCACGGGCCTCAGACCTGGACTCACGGGCCTCACGGGCCGCAGACCTGGACTCGCGGGCCGCAGACCTGGACTCATTAAATTTCAGCTCTTATGATCAAACCGTGACGTCACATTTATGGATTTACACAACAATCCTGATCCTCCTCCGTGTGAAACACAAAATACAATCTGGTCTGGAGCGCTCGGGCTGCAGCAGAAGACGTGTCCACTGCAGGGTGGAAAAACCCCTCTGCCCCAATCTGCCCCATCGGTCCCATTGGTCCCCATCGGCCCCCCTCTGCCCCCATTGGCCCCCCATCGGCCCCCTCGGCACCTCTGAACATGAGAAACGCAGCCTCGGCCCGAATAAGGACAAAAGTGCGACGTTCAAACGTGAACTCAACATCTGCCATGAAAGCAGGAAGTAAATATTAGGCTGATTCTGCCGCGATCGTGAAGAACGAGAGAAAAACAGTAAAAACAAGAATACTTTGGGCCCCGAGAGAGGAAGTGCCGAGCAGGCGCTTCCGACGCAGGACAAAGAAAATATACAAGAGGAGAAAGTACGTCACGTTTTAATAGTAACTGTAATGTAGTGTTTCTGTTCAGGAGAATCTGACACAGGAAACAAACTGCTCAAGAGATAAATAAACACAAATAAACTAAATTGACTTGATCTTATTGAAGCTAAAATGGAAAAAGTCAGATTTTATTCACACTTTCATTGTAAAGTCCTGTTTTAGGCCCGTTTACGTTGAAGATGTTGTGATGCTTTTATTTACATTTAACTAAACTTCTTTCATCCAAAAGTCGTACTAAAGATTGAAAGTCGCATATTTTTCTCATATCGCGCTGCAGTATTTTAAACCCACAACGTGAGTTTTACATCTCAGAATTTAACATTTAATTCAAATCCAAACCATGCAACAGGTTTCTCTTGTGCCGAGATCGGTTTTGAAATCATCAGGTCTTTTTTCGTTTTGCTAAACGGCAATATCAATGTGACAATATTTGTATTTATTTTTATTTTTTGTGGTGTGTGCTGGATAAACTCAGTATTTTCATTTTTTAATGATTTATTGTGTTTGGTGTGTGGATGAAAACTCACTAGAAGGATGAATAAATAAAATAAAAAATAAAATAAATAAAATAAACCTGTCAAAGCTGCATCTTCAATCTCAATGTGTCGACAAAAGAACCACAGACTCTGACCAAAACAACAAATAAACTCTGTGTTTTCCGACGTCGACATCACGCGCTGGAAAAACCAACGACAAAATAAAAATCCACTTTGTTCCGCTGTATTTATTCAAACTCATCGCTTATATCTTTATTCGTCCTGCACACGGCGCAGTTACAGCGTCCCACCAGCAGGGGGCGTGAACCTGGATCAGAACCTGGATCAGAACCGGCCTAAAGTCCAATCACGGGCTTTCGGTCACGGTCCATTTAGAGCAGAAGGATGGATTTCCCCCAGACGCGCCTCGTCGTGCCAGAGAAATAACACAAACATTACAGCGCCTTTAAAAAAGCCGTATCATGTGACGCGCCGGCAGAAAAGTGACACACTGAGGCTTTAAAACCACTCCAGCGCCGCCGCGTGTCCATAACTCCTCACTCCGGCTCAGTTTGACACTTCTACAGTCCATAAAAGCTCTAAAGAGTTTATTTAAAGGTTTGCAGATGGTTTTCAACGAAGAAGGAAACGTACAGTGTGCATCTGCTGCCCTCTGGTGGACCGTTTAAGCGCGCGCATGTCATTGTTTCCTCCACAACTGAATATCCCTCTTATTCTGTTAAAAAAAAAACAAGTTTAGATCCGAACAAACATCT
The DNA here is from genome assembly GCF_026437365.1 of Eucyclogobius newberryi. Lineage (NCBI taxonomy): Eukaryota > Metazoa > Chordata > Actinopteri > Gobiiformes > Gobiidae > Eucyclogobius > Eucyclogobius newberryi. The sequence continues at coordinate 3,744,877 of NW_027315846.1, forward strand.
TTTCAGTCTTTTATAAATCCTCCCGGGCCTGGACGCAGTAAAATGTGAACTTTGAACAGAATTCGATCCTTAAAACGGATTATTAAAAATCTAAACGCAATTCTCGTTCGGAAAAAATGAGTAATAATAATACAATTTGATCGTTTTCTTAAAATCAGTAGCTCTAAATCTGTAAAAATTAGAACTTTGTCAGACAAATTAATTTTTTTCTAATTACAGGTTTTTTTTAATACTAAAACTCTTAAAAGCAGTCAAGAGTTTAATCTGAAAATAAGCCACAGAAACATTATTTACAGGAGGTTATAGAGATCATTCACCGACGTCACAAAACCACGTGATCGCATGCGTTGCCGCCCCTTGTCCGTCCAGAGTTGCGTTCCTTTGCACTGATAGAGCGTGAAAAGTGATCTCAAACATAAATGATGGAGCCCCCAGAGCTTTCAGAATCCACAAACTCCTTGATGATGATCCTTGGACGAGCTACACAGAGGTCGATATTTAGAAAAGCTGCGATCAATCAACTCAGATCAATATTATATATATATATATATATATATATATATATATATATATATATATATATATATATATATATATATATATATATATATATATATATATAATATATATATATTATATATACTACATGCGCACTTTCACAGCCGTGCTTCGCACGGCCTTACGAGATTAATAGGCCTCTCGCCAGCTTGTGGCGCTCGGGCCTAATAACTAGACCATGATCCTTTGCTCCACAGTCAAAAAGAAAACATAGTTATTTAGCACTTTTATATAAATTCTTTATAATATGACAGTTATGATTCATATCAAAGGCTTCAGCGGTCATTTTAAATGGAAAAAAAGTACAATTTATTAGTTTAGTTAGATTAGTTTCTTCACAATAAATACATTTTAAATAATTCAAATACATATATACATTTAGATTTGCATATTGTTTGGCCTGAGTCGTTTGGAGAGCAGAGTAGATGCAGTTTGCAGTATTTAAAGTATTTTTTTACGGCTTCTCCAGTTTACGGCCTTGTTGAAGTCGACCTTCACTAATGTGAAGCAGGAGGCACTTCAGGAATGTGTCCTCTGCAATACGACCAACGCAAGACGTTTAAAGCCACTTAAAGCCACTTAAAGCCACGCTGGGGAACATTCACACGAGCGCCGCACCCCGACAGAAGAGTAACTCAGAAGCTTTGACACGGCCAAATGTTTAAAGTGCCTATGACAGGCTTTTAAGATTGTCTAATGTTGACTTTATTTGGTGTATTTGTACCTGTTGTACATATATATTACAGTTTTACACCGATCGAGCAGGTATTTGTGGAGAAAACTTGACAGGAAAAATGACAGGAAGTGACATCACACCAGGGACACTTATACAGGAAGTGACATCACCAGGGACACTCATTCCAGTCAAAGTTTACGCAGAATTTACACAAAAGAAACAACTTTTTTGACTCTCTAAACCAGTGGTTCTTAACCTGGGTTTGATCGAACCCCAGGGGTTCAGTGAGTCAATCTCGGGGGTTCAGTGAGCCAGTCTCAGGGGTTCAGTGAGTCAATCTCGGGGGTTCAGTGAGCCAGTCTCAGGGGTTCAGTGAGTCAATCTCAGGGGTTCAGTGAGTCAATCTCGAGATTCAGTGAGCCAGTCTCAGGGGTTCAGTGAGTCAGTCTCAGGGGTTCAGTGAGTCAATCTCGGGGGTTCAGTGAGTCAGTCTCAGGGGTTCAGTGAGTCAGTCTCAGGGGTTCAGTGAGTCAATCTCAGGGGTTCAGTGAGTCAATCTCAGGGGTTCAGTGAGTCAATCTCGGGGGTTCACTGAGTCAGTCTCAGGGGTTCAGTGAGTCAGTCTCGGGGGTTCAGTGAGTCAGTCTCACGGGTTCAGTGAGTCAGTCTCAGGGGTTCAGTGAGTCAGTCTCGGGGGTTCAGTGAGTCAGTCTCAGGGGTTCAGTGAGTCAATCTTGGGGGTTCAGCTAGTCAGTCTCAGGGGTTCAGTGAGTCAGTCTCAGGGGTTCAGTGAGTCAATCTCAGGGGTTCAGTGAGTCAGTCTCAGGGGTTCAGTGAGTCAGTCTCGGGGGTTCAGTGAGTCAGTCTCGGGGGTTCAGTGAGTCAGTCTCAGGGGTTCAGTGAGTCAATCTCAGGGGTTCAGTGAGTCAATCTCGGGGGTTCAGTGAGTCAGTCTCACAGGTTCAGTGAGTCAATCTCAGGGGTTCAGTGAGTCAGTCTCACGGGTTCAGTGAGTCAATCTCAGGGGTTCAGTGAGTCAATCTCGGGGGTTCAGTGAGTCAGTCTCTCGGGTTCAGTGAGTCAATCTCAGGGGTTCAGTGAGTCAATCTCAGGGGTTCAGTGAGTCAATCTCAGGGGTTCAGTGAGTCAATCTTGGGGGTTCAGCTAGTCAGTCTCAGGGGTTCAGTGAGTCAGTCTCAGGGGTTCAGTGAGTCAGTCTCAGGGGTTCAGTGAGTCAGTCTCGGGGGTTCAGTGAGTCAATCTCAGGGGTTCAGTGAGTCAGTCTCAGGGGTTCAGTGAGTCAGTCTCAGGGGTTCAGTGAGTCAGTCTCAGGGGTTCAGTGAGTCAATCTCAGGGGTTCAGTGAGTCAATCTCGGGGGTTCAGTGAGTCAGTCTCAGGGGTTCAGTGAGTCAGTCTCAGGGGTTCAGTGAGTCAGTCTTGGGTTCAGTGAGTCAATCTCAGGGGTTCAGTGAGTCAGTCTCGGGGGTTCAGTGAGTCAGTCTCAGGGGTTCAGTGAGTCAGTCTCGGGGGTTCAGTGAGTCAGTCTGAGGGGTTCAGTGAGTCAATCTTGGGGGTTCAGCTAGTCAGTCTCAGGGGTTCAGTGAGTCAGTCTCAGGGGTTCAGTGAGTCAATCTCAGGGGTTCAGTGAGTCAGTCTCAGGGGTTCAGTGAGTCAGTCTCGGGGGGTTCAGTGAGTCAGTCTCGGGGGTTCAGTGAGTCAGTATCAGGGGTTCAGTGAGTCAATCTCAGGGGTTCAGTGAGTCAATCTCGGGGGTTCAGTGAGTCAGTCTCACAGGTTCAGTGAGTCAATCTCAGGGGTTCAGTGAGTCAGTCTCACGGGTTCAGTGAGTCAATCTCAGGGGTTCAGTGAGTCAATCTCGGGGGTTCAGTGAGTCAGTCTCGGGTTCAGTGAGTCAATCTCAGGGGTTCAGTGAGTCAATCTCAGGGGTTCAGTGAGTCAATCTCAGGGGTTCAGTGAGTCAATCTTGGGGGTTCAGCTAGTCAGTCTCAGGGGTTCAGTGAGTCAGTCTCAGGGGTTCAGTGAGTCAGTCTCAGGGGTTCAGTGAGTCAGTCTCGGGGGTTCAGTGAGTCAATCTCAGGGGTTCAGTGAGTCAGTCTCAGGGGTTCAGTGAGTCAGTCTCAGGGGTTCAGTGAGTCAGTCTCAGGGGTTCAGTGAGTCAATCTCAGGGGTTCAGTGAGTCAATCTCGGGGGTTCAGTGAGTCAGTCTCAGGGGTTCAGTGAGTCAGTCTCAGGGGTTCAGTGAGTCAGTCTCAGGGGTTCAGTGAGTCAGTCTTGGGTTCAGTGAGTCAATCTCAGGGGTTCAGTGAGTCAGTCTCGGGGGTTCAGTGAGTCAGTCTCAGGGGTTCAGTGAGTCAGTCTCGGGGGTTCAGTGAGTCAGTCTCAGGGGTTCAGTGAGTCAATCTTGGGGGTTCAGCTAGTCAGTCTCAGGGGTTCAGTGAGTCAGTCTCAGGGGTTCAGTGAGTCAATCTCAGGGGTTCAGTGAGTCAGTCTCAGGGGTTCAGTGAGTCAGTCTCAGGGGTTCAGTGAGTCAGTCTCGGGGGTTCAGTGAGTCAGTCTCAGGGGTTCAGTGAGTCAATCTCAGGGGTTCAGTGAGTCAATCTCGGGGGTTCAGTGAGTCAGTCTCACGGGTTCAGTGAGTCAATCTCAGGGGTTCAGTGAGTCAATCTCGGGGGTTCAGTGAGTCAGTCTCTCGGGTTCAGTGAGTCAATCTCAGGGGTTCAGTGAGTCAATCTCAGGGGTTCAGTGAGTCAATCTCAGGGGTTCAGTGAGTCAATCTTGGGGGTTCAGCTAGTCAGTCTCAGGGGTTCAGTGATTCAGTCTCAGGGGTTCAGTAAGTCAATCTCGGGGGTTCAGTGAGTCAGTCTCAGGGGTTCAGTGAGTCAGTCTCAGGGGTTCAGTGAGTCAGTCTCGGGGGTTCAGTGAGTCAATCTCAGGGGTTCAGTGAGTCAGTCTCGGGGGTTCAGTGAGTCAATCTCAGGGGTTCAGTGAGTCAATCTCAGGGGTTCAGTGAGTCAGTCTCGGGGGTTCAGTGAGTCAGTCTCAGGGGTTCAGTGAGTCAATCTCAGGGGTTCAGTGAGTCAATCTCGGGGGTTCAGCTAGTCAGTCTCAGGGGTTCAGTGAGTCAGTCTCAGGGGTTCAGTGAGTCAATCTCAGGGGTTCAGTGAGTCAGTCTCTCGGGTTCAGTGAGTCAATCTCAGGGGTTCAGTGAGTCAATCTCAGGGGTTCAGTGAGTCAATCTTGGGGGTTCAGCTAGTCAGTCTCAGGGGTTCAGTGAGTCAGTCTCAGGGGTTCAGTGAGTCAATCTCAGGGGTTCAGTGAGTCAGTCTCACGGGTTCAGTGAGTCAGTCTCAGGGGTTCAGTGAGTCAGTCTCAGGGGTTCAGTGAGTCAGTCTCAGGGGTTCAGTGAGTCAGTCTCGGGGGTTCAGTGAGTCAGTCTCACGGGTTCAGTGAGTCAGTCTCAGGGGTTCAGTGAGTCAATCTCACGGGTTCAGTGAGTCAATCTCACGGGTTCAGTGAGTCAATCTCAGGGGTTCAGTGAGTCAATCTCGGGGGTTCAGTGAGTCAGTATCGGGGGTTCAGTGAGTCAGTCTCGGGGGTTCAGTGAGTCAGTCTCAGGGGTTCAGTGAGTCAGTCTCAGGGGTTGACAGGGCACTCCTGTCATTTCTTTCTTAATATTTTAGACTGAATCAAAGCTCACCTTTCTGGGAAAAGTCTTGGCACCAGCTGCACCTACGAGGGCCAAAAGGACCAGGGAAATCGCCCAGAGTCTAACCTGTATCAAAACCCCTTTTGGGATAAGACCTGTCACCAGCCTGGCCCCAAAAGGAACAAAAGGACCAGGCCAGAGCCCCCAGAGTCTAGCCTGTATGAAAGTCCTCCTTTCTGGGCTAAGTCTAGGCACCAGTCTGGCCCCAAAAGGGCCAAAAAGACCACCGAAAAGGCCCTTGAGTCGAGCCTGCATGAAAGCCCTCCTTTTTGAGCTAATTCTTAGCACCAGTCTGGCCCCACAAGAGCCAAAAGGACCAGGCCAGAGGCCCCAGAGACTAGCCTGAATCAATGCCCTTATATCTGGGCTAAGACACGGCACCAGCCTGGCCCCAAAAGGGCCAAAAGGTCAGCCTCTGGAGCCATTTCCCTTGTCCTTTTCTATAACTACTATAATATAATATCTTTGCGAGCGATCCTTTGAGGATGCTGGACATAAAAATGAAGAAAAGGAACAGACTTTGTTGTGAAAATGACAGTGGCACTTGACCTGGTCTCTGAAAGGAAACAGCAGAAGTCACTGATTTGCAGTAAATATTCATCATGTTTTTGTTTTTGTGTGAAAATGTTCTTGAACACAGTGATGTTGACGCACGGTTCATTTTGTGCACAGTAAAATATATACTGTACCTATGTTTTGAATTTAAAAAAATAATATTATATTTTTCCAATTAAGAACGGTTCAGTGCATGCGCTCATGAAACTGGGTCCAGAACCTCCAAAAAGGTTCAGAACTACTGCTCTAAACATTAATTCAACAAATAATGTCGCTCTCACATATTTTAATTTCCTACTGTGATGTCATAAATTACAAACAGGAAGTGACATTATAAATCTAAAAAATGTTCGGTGATTTTAGCTAAATTCTAAATACATTATCTTAACTGCGTTTTAGTTCAATGACTGGTCTGACCTGTAGGGGGCGCTTCAAGTCATTTTGGCACATTTTATTATTCATGAATCGTGAATAATAGTGCACAAACCGAGCTTCAAAAAGAACATGTATTTCATTTGGAGAACACTTAATCGTGAGAAAAACTGGTTAATTAAGCACCAAACAGTAGATCGTCACGGCGACCACAACAGTCTTCAAACCACAGAAGAAACGAGGATTAGTGACGGAAAATCATCTCGGAAAACAAAGCCTGGACGAGCCGAACACGGCGGCGTTTCCACAGACTCCAAAGAGCACGTTTGGATAATCATTCCCACGTGTGGCCGGAGGAGCACGTCTTACGCAACTTTAAGAGGGGCAAAAAGTGTGCAGGCCAAAAAAATAAACCCAGCAAAGATCAGCAAGAGAGACAAGAAAGGTGTACGCAACCACTTCCTGTTTGGCCCGAGTTACTTCCTGTCACAGCAGCAGCAGCAGATTTTACATGAAGAATATTACTTATAGTACAACATAAAGTACAACAAATGACACAAAGTAAACGCTACATACAGAATACGCTATAAAACTATGATGGTGTTAGTAATGTACGCTATAGTTGGACATTTGAATGAAACTTTAACAAGTAAGAATAGTAAATTGAGTAAACGTCCTCAGAGTCAGTACGACGTCCCTTTATCTCAGACGTGGTCGTCCTCCCCATGTACAGCGCTCGTTTAGCGCGCACACACCAAAGACAGTGATCAGAAAGCCTGTAAATACTTCAATCCACTGAGGGCAGTTCAGTTTGAGGTTTCTCTGTGTAAACCTGCTGTGAGGTGTAAGTTGGACGGAACCATCTCTGCTGCTGCTGCTCTTTGGTCTGGTGCAGCCTCAGGGCGCTTTATAAACATCAGACACGTGACATTGTAACATCACAAACACATTTACACAACTGTAGCAATGAATGAATGAAGCGGCACGCGCACTTTACGCACTCTTTACGCACACTTTATACACTCTTTACGGACACTTTACGCACTCTTTACGCACACTTTATACACTCTTTACGGACACTTTACACACTCTTTACGCACACTTTATGCACTCTTTACGCACACTTTATACACTCTTTACGCACACTTTACGCACTCTTTATGCAGACTTTATACAGACTTTATACACAGACTTTATGCAGACTTTACACTCTTTACGCACACTTTATGCACTTTATACACTCTTTACACACACTTTACGCACTCTTTATGCAGACTTTATACAGACTTTACACTCTTTACGCACTCTTTACGCAGACTTTATACACTCTTTACGCACACTTTATACAGACTTTACACTCTTTACGCACACTTTATGCACACTTTATACACTCTTTACGCACTCTCTACGCACTCTTTATGCAGACTTTATACACTCTTTACACAGACTTTATGCAGACTTTACACTCTTTACGTACACTTTATGCACACTTTATACACTCTTTATGCACTCTTTATGCAGACTTTATACACTCTTTACACACACTTTACGCACTCTTTATGCAGACTTTATACAGACTTTACACTCTTTACGCACTCTTTACGCAGACTTTATACACTCTTTACGCACACTTTATGCAGACTTTACACTCTTTACGCACACTTTATGCACACTTTATACACTCTTTACGCACTCTCTACGCACTCTTTATGCAGACTTTATATACTCTTTACGCACACTTTATGCAGACTTTATACACTCTTTACGCACTCTTTATGCAGACTTTATACACTTTTTACGCACTCTTTATGCACTCTTTATGCAGACTTTATACACACTTTATACACTCTTTACGCACTCTTTATGCAGACTTTATACACTCTTTACGCACACTTTACACTCTTTACGCACACTTTATGCAGACTTTATACACTCTTTACGCACTCTTTATGCAGACTTTATACACTCTTTACGCAGACTTTACGCACTCTCTACACACAATTTATGCAGACTTTTTACACTCTTTATGCACTCTTTACACACACTTTACGCACTCTTTATGCAGACTTTATACAGACTTTACACTCTTTATGCACTCTTTACGTACTCTTTATGCAGACTTTATACAGACTTTACACTCTTTACGCACACTTTATGCAGACTTTACACTCTTTACGCACACTTTATGCACACTTTATACACTCTTTACGCACTCTCTACGCACTCTTTATGCAGACTTTATATACTCTTTACGCACACTTTATGCACACTTTATACACTCTTTACGCACACTTTATACACTCTTTACGCACTCTTTACGCACTCTCTACGCACTCTTTATGCAGACTTTATACACTCTTTACGCACACTTTATACACTCTTTACGCACACTTTACGCACTCTCTACGGACTCTTTATGCAGACATTATACACTCTTTACGCACACTTTACGCACTCTCTACGCACTCTTTATGCAGACTTTATACACTCTTTACGCACACTTTATACACTCTTTACGTACACTTTATGCACACTTTATACACTCTTTACGCACTCTCTACGCACTCTTTACGCACACTTTACGCACAATTTATGCAGACTTTATACACTCTCTACGCACTCTTTATGCAGACTTTATACACTCTTTACGCACACGTTACGCACTCTCTACGCACTCTTTATGCAGACTTCATACACTATTTATGCAGACTTTATACACTCTCTACGCACTCTTTATGCAGACTTTATACACTCTTTACGCACACTTTACGCACTCTCTACGCACTCTTTACGCAGACTTTATAGACTCTTTATGCACTCTTTACGCACTCTTTACGCACACTTTATGCAGACTTTATACACTCTTTACGCAAACTCTACGCACTCTCTACGCACTCTTTATGCAGACTTTATACACTCTTTACGCAGACTTTATACACTCTCTACGCACTCTTTATGCAGACTTTATACACACTTTACGCACTCTTTATGCAGACTTTATACACTCTTTACGCACACTTTACGCACTCTCTACGCACTCTTTACGCACACTTTATACACTCTTTACGCACACTTCATGCAGACTTTATACACTCTACGCACTCTTTATGCAGACACTCTTTACGCACACTTTACGCACTCTTTACGCACACTTTACGCACTCTCTACGCATTCTTTATGCAGACTTCATACACTCTTTATGCAGACTTTATACACTCTTTATACACTCTCTACGCACTCTTTATGCAGACTTTATACACTCTTAACGCACTCTTTATGCAGACTTTATACACTCTTAACGCACACTTTACGCACTCTCTACGCACTCTTTACGCACACTTTATACACTCTTTACGCACAATTTATGCAGACTTTATACACTCTTTACGCACACTTTATGCAGACTTTATACACTCTTTACGCACACTTTATACTCTTTACGCACACTTTATGCAGACTTTATACACTCTTTACGCACTCTTTATGCAGACTTTATACACTCCTTACGCACTCTTTATGCACTCTTTATGCAGCCTTTATACACACTTTATACACTCTTTACGCAGACTTTATACACTCTTTACGCACACTTTACACTCTTTACGCACACTTTATGCAGACTTTATACACTCTTTACGTACTCTTTATGCAGACTTTATACACTCTTTACGCAGACTTTACGCACTCTCTACACACAATTTATGCAGACTTTTTACACTCTTTATGCACTCTTTACACACACTTTACGCACTCTTTATGCAGACTTTATACAGACTTTACACTCTTTATGCACTCTTTACACACACTTTACGTACTCTTTATGCAGACTTTATACAGACTTTACACTCTTTACGCACACTTTATGCACACTTTATGCACACTTTACGCACACTTTACGCACACTTTACGCACTCTTTACGCACTCTTTACGCACACTTTATGCACACTTTATGCACACTTTACGCACACTTTACGCACTCTTTACGCACTCTTTACGCAGACTTTATACACTCTTTACGCACACTTTATACAGACTTTACACTCTTTACGCACTCTTTACGCAGACTTTATACACTCTTTACGCACACTTTATACACTGCGCACTCTTTATGCAGACTTTATACACTCTTTACGCACTCTTTACGCACTCTCTACGCACTCTTTATGCAGACTTTATACACTCTTTACGCACACTTTACGCACTCTCTATGGACTCTTTATGCAGACATTATACACTCTTTACGCACACTTTACGCACTCTCTACGCACTCTTTATGCAGACTTTATACACTCTTTACGCACACTTTATACACTCTTTACGTACACTTTATGCACACTTAATACACTCTTTACGTACTCTCTACGCACTCTTTACGCACACTTAACGCACAATTTATGCAGACTTTATACACTCTCTACGCACTCTTTATGCAGACTTTATACACTCTTTACGCACACGTTACGCACTCTCTACGCACTCTTTATGCAGACTTCATACACTATTTATGCAGACTTTATACACTCTCTACGCACTCTTTATGCAGACTTTATACACTCTTTACGCACACTTTACGCACTCTCTACGCACTCTTTACGCAGACTTTATAGACTCTTTATGCACTCTTTACGCACACTTTACGCACTCTTTACGCACACTTTATGCAGACTTTATACACTCTTTACGCAAACTCTACGCACTCTCTACGCACTCTTTATGCAGACTTTATACACTCTTTACGCAGACTTTATACACTCTCTACGCACTCTTTATGCAGACTTTATACACACTTTACGCACTCTTTATGCAGACTTTATACACTCTTTACGCACACTTTACGCACTCTCTACGCACTCTTTACGCACACTTTATACACTCTTTACGCACACTTCATGCAGACTTTATACACTCTACGCACTCTTTATGCAGACTTTATACACTCTTTACGCACACTTTACGCACTCTTTACGCACACTTTACGCACTCTCTACGCATTCTTTATGCAGACTTCATACACTCTTTATGCAGACTTTATACACTCTTTATACACTCTCTACGCACTCTTTATGCAGACTTTATACACTCTTAACGCACTCTTTATGCAGACTTTATACACTCTTAACGCACACTTTACGCACTCTCTACGCACTCTTTACGCACACTTTATACACTCTTTACGCACAATTTATGCAGACTTTATACACTCTTTACGCACACTTTATGCAGACTTTATACACTCTTTACGCACACTTTATACTCTTTACGCACACTTTATGCAGACTTTATACACTCTTTACGCACTCTTTATGCAGACTTTATACACTCCTTACGCACTCTTTATGCACTCTTTATGCAGACTTTATACACTCTTTACGCACACTTTACACTCTTTACGCACACTTTATGCAGACTTTATACACTCTTTACGTACTCTTTATGCAGACTTTATACACTCTTTACGCAGACTTTACGCACTCTCTACACACAATTTATGCAGACTTTTTACACTCTTTATGCACTCTTTACACACAATTTACGCACTCTTTATGCAGACTTTATACAGACTTTACACTCTTTATGCACTCTTTACACACACTTTACGTACTCTTTATGCAGACTTTATACAGACTTTACACTCTTTACGCACACTTTATGCACACTTTATGCACACTTTACGCACACTTTACGCACTCTTTACGCACTCTTTACGCACTCTTTACGCACACTTTATGCACACTTTACGCACACTTTACGCACTCTTTACGCACTCTTTACGCAGACTTTATACACTCTTTACGCACACTTTATACAGACTTTACACTCTTTACGCACTCTTTATGCAGACTTTATACACTCTTTACGCACACGTTACGCACTCTCTACGCACTCTTTATGCAGACTTCATACACTATTTATGCAGACTTTATACACTCTCTACGCACTCTTTATGCAGACTTTATACACTCTTTATGCACACTTTACGCACTCTCTACGCACTCTTTACGCAGACTTTATAGACTCTTTATGCACTCTTTACGCACTCTTTACGCACACTTTATGCAGACTTTATACACTCTTTACGCAAACTCTACGCACTCTCTACGCACTCTTTATGCAGACTTTATACACTCTTTACGCAGACTTTATACACTCTCTACGCACTCTTTATGCAGACTTTATACACACTTTACGCACTCTTTATGCAGACTTTATACACTCTTTACGCACACTTTACGCACTCTCTACGCACTCTTTACGCAGACTTTATACACTCTTTACGCACACTTCATGCAGACTTTATACACTCTACGCACTCTTTATGCAGACACTCTTTACGCACACTTTACGCACTCTTTACGCACACTTTACGCACTCTCTACGCATTCTTTATGCAGACTTCATACACTCTTTATGCAGACTTTATACACTCTTTATACACTCTCTACGCACTCTTTATGCAGACTTTATACACTCTTAACGCACTCTTTATGCAGACTTTATACACTCTTTACGCACAATTTATGCAGACTTTATACACACTTAACGCACTCTCTACACACTCTTTACGCACACTTTATACACTCTTTACGCACAATTTATGCAGACTTTATACACTCTTTACGCACACTTTATGCAGACTTTATACACTCTTTACGCACACTTTATACTCTTTACGCACACTTTATGCAGACTTTATACACTCTTTACGCACTCTTTATGCAGACTTTATACACTCCTTACGCACTCTTTATGCACTCTTTATGCAGACTTTATACACACTTTATACACTCTTTACGCACTCTTTATGCAGACTTTATACACTCTTTACGCACACTTTACACTCTTTACGCACACTTTATGCAGACTTTATACACTCTTTACGTACTCTTTATGCAGACTTTATACACTCTTTACGCAGACTTTACGCACTCTCTACACACAATTTATGCAGACTTTTTACACTCTTTATGCACTCTTTACACACACTTTACGCACTCTTTATGCAGACTTTATACAGACTTTACACTCTTTATGCACTCTTTACACAGACTTTACGTACTCTTAATGCAGACTTTATACAGACTTTACACTCTTTACGCACACTTTATGCACACTTTATGCACACTTTACGCACACTTTACGCACTCTTTACGCACTCTTTACGCAGACTTTATACACTCTTTACGCACACTTTATACAGACTTTACACTCTTTACGCACTCTTTACGCACACTTTACGCACTCTCTACGCACTCTTTATGCAGACTTTATACACTCTTTACGCACACTTTATACACTCTTTACGTACACTTTATGCACACTTTATACACTCTTTACGTACTCTCTACGCACTCTTTATGCACACTTAACGCACAATTTATGCAGACTTTATACACTCTCTATGGACTCTTTATGCAGACATTATACACTCTTTACGCACACTTTACGCACTCTCTACGCACTCTTTATGCAGACTTTATACACTCTTTACGCACACTTTATACACTCTTTACGTACACTTTATGCACACTTTATACACTCTTTACGTACTCTCTACGCACTCTTTATGCACACTTAACGCACAATTTATGCAGACTTTATACACTCTCTACGCACTCTTTATGCAGACTTTATACACTCTTTACGCACACGTTACGCACTCTCTACGCACTCTTTATGCAGACTTCATACACTATTTATGCAGACTTTATACACTCTCTACGCACTCTTTATGCAGACTTTATACACTCTTTACGCACACTTTACGCACTCTCTACGCACTCTTTACGCAGACTTTATAGACTCTTTATGCACTCTTTACGCACACTTTACGCACTCTTTACGCACACTTTATGCAGACTTTATACACTCTTTACGCAAACTCTACGCACTCTCTACGCACTCTTTATGCAGACTTTATACACTCTTTACGCAGACTTTATACACTCTCTACGCACTCTTTATGCAGACTTTATACACACTTTACGCACTCTTTATGCAGACTTTATACACTCTTTACGCACACTTTACGCACTCTCTACGCACTCTTTACGCACACTTTATACACTCTTTACGCACACTTCATGCAGACTTTATACACTCTACGCACTCTTTATGCAGACTTTATACACTCTTTACGCACACTTTACGCACTCTTTACGCACACTTTACGCACTCTCTACGCATTCTTTATGCAGACTTCATACACTCTTTATGCAGACTTTATACACTCTTTATACACTCTCTACGCACTCTTTATGCAGACTTTATACACTCTTAACGCACTCTTTATGCAGACTTTATACACTCTTAACGCACACTTTACGCACACTCTACGCACTCTTTACGCACACTTTATACACTCTTTACGCACAATTTATGCAGACTTTATACACTCTTTACGCACACTTTATGCAGACTTTATACACTCTTTACGCACACTTTATACTCTTTACGCACACTTTATGCAGACTTTATACACTCTTTACGCACTCTTTATGCAGACTTTATACACTCCTTACGCACTCTTTATGCACTCTTTATGCAGACTTTATACACTCTTTACGCACACTTTACACTCTTTACGCACACTTTATGCAGACTTTATACACTCTTTACGTACTCTTTATGCAGACTTTATACACTCTTTACGCAGACTTTACGCACTCTCTACACACAATTTATGCAGACTTTTTACACTCTTTATGCACTCTTTACACACAATTTACGCACTCTTTATGCAGACTTTATACAGACTTTACACTCTTTATGCACTCTTTACACACACTTTACGTACTCTTTATGCAGACTTTATACAGACTTTACACTCTTTACGCACACTTTATGCACACTTTATGCACACTTTACGCACACTTTACGCACTCTTTACGCACTCTTTACGCACACTTTACGCACACTTTACGCACTCTTTACGCACTCTTTACGCAGACTTTATACACTCTTTACGCACACTTTATACAGACTTTACACTCTTTACGCACTCTTTACGCAGACTTTGTACACTCTTTACGCACACTTTATACACTCTACGCACTCTTTATGCAGACTTTATACACTCTTTACGCACTCTTTACGCACTCTCTACGCACTCTTTATGCAGACTTTATACACTCTTTACGCACACTTTACGCACTCTCTACGGACTCTTTATGCAGACATTATACACTCTTTACGCACACTTTACGCACTCTCTACGCACTCTTTATGCAGACTTTATACACTCTTTACGCACACTTTATACACTCTTTACGTACACTTTATGCACACTTTATACACTCTTTACGTACTCTCTACGCACTCTTTACGCACATTTTACGCACAATTTATGCAGACTTTATACACTCTCTACGCACTCTTTATGCAGACTTTATACACTCTTTACGCACACGTTACGCACTCTCTACGCACTCTTTATGCAGACTTCATACACTATTTATGCAGACTTTATACACTCTCTACGCACTCTTTATGCAGACTTTATACACTCTTTACGCACACTTTACGCACTCTCTACGCACTCTTTACGCAGACTTTATAGACTCTTTATGCACTCTTTACGCACACTTTACGCACTCTTTACGCACCTTTATGCAGACTTTATACACTCTTTACGCAAACTACGCACTCTCTACGCACTCTTTATGCAGACTTTATACACTCTCTACGCACTCTTTATGCAGACTTTATACACACTTTACGCACTCTTTATGCAGACTTTATACACACTTTACGCACTCTCTACGCACTCTTTACGCACTCTTTATACACTCTTTACGAACACTTCATGCAGACTTTATACACTCTTTACGCACACTTTACGCACTCTTTACGCACACTTTACACACTCTCTACGCATTCTTTATGCAGACTTTATACACTCTCTACGCACTCTTTATGCAGACTTTATACACTCTTAACGCACTCTTTATGCAGACTTTATACACTCTTAACGCACACTTTACGCACTCTCTACGCACTCTTTACGCACACTTTATACACTCTTTACGCACAATTTATGCAGACTTTATACACTCTTTACGCACTCTTTATGCAGACTTTTTACACTCTTTACGCACACTTTACGCACTCTCTACGCACTCTTTATGCAGACTTCATACACTCTCTATGCAGACTTTATACACTCTCTACGCACTCTTTATGCAGACTTTATACACTCTTTACGCACTCTTTATGCAGACTTTATACACTCTTTACGCACACTTTACGCACTCTCTACGCACTCTTTACACACACTTTATACACTCTTTACGCACACTTTATTCAGACTTTATACACTCTTTACGCACACTTTATGCAGACTTTATACACTCTTTATGCACACTCTATGCACTCTTTATGCAGACTTCATACACTCTTCATGCAGACTTTATACACTCTTTATGCAGACTTTATACACTCTCTACGCACTCTTTATGCAGACTTTATACACTCTTTACGCACTCTTTATGCAGACTTTATACACCCTTTACGCACACTTTACGCACTCTCTACGCACTCTTTACGCACACTTTATGCAGACTTTATACACTCTTTACGCACACTCTACGCACTCTTTACGCACAATTTATACAGACTTTATTCACTCTTTATGAACACTTTACGCACACTTTACGCACACTTTATGCAGACTTTATACACTCTTTACGCACACTCTACGCACTCTTTACGCACAATTTATACAGACTTTATTCACTCTTTATGGACACTTTACGCACACTTTATACACTCTTTACGCACAATTTATGCAGACTTTATACACTCTTTACGCACACTTTATGCAGACTTTATACACTCTTTACGCACACTCTACGCACTCTCTACGCACTCTTTATGCAGACTTCATACACTCTCTATGCAGACTTTATACACTCTCCACGCACTCTTTACGCACACTTTATACACTCTTTACGCACTCTTTACGCACTCTCTACGCACTCTTTATGCAGACTTTATACACACTTTACGCACTCTTTATGCAGACTTTATACACTCTTTACGCACACTTTACGCACTCTCTACGCACTCTTTACGCACACTTTATACACTCTTTACGCACACTTCATGCAGACTTTATACACTCTACGCACTCTTTATGCAGACACTCTTTACGCACACTTTACGCACTCTTTACGCACACTTTACGCACTCTCTACGCATTCTTTATGCAGACTTCATACACTCTTTATGCAGACTTTATACACTCTTTATACACTCTCTACGCACTCTTTATGCAGACTTTATACACTCTTAACGCACTCTTTATGCAGACTTTATACACTCTTAACGCACACTTTACGCACTCTCTACGCACTCTCTACGCACTCTTTACGCACACTTTATACACTCTTTACGCACAATTTATGCAGACTTTATACACTCTTTACGCACACTTTATGCAGACTTTATACACTCTTTACGCACACTTTATACTCTTTACGCACACTTTATGCAGACTTTATACACTCTTTACGCACTCTTTATGCAGACTTTATACACTCCTTACGCACTCTTTATGCACTCTTTATGCAGACTTTATACACACTTTATACACTCTTTACGCACTCTTTATGCAGACTTTATACACTCTTTACGCACACTTTACACTCTTTACGCACACTTTATGCAGACTTTATACACTCTTTACGTACTCTTTATGCAGACTTTATACACTCTTTACGCAGACTTTACGCACTCTCTACACACAATTTATGCAGACTTTTTACACTCTTTATGCACTCTTTACACACACTTTACGCACTCTTTATGCAGACTTTATACAGACTTTACACTCTTTATGCACTCTTTACACACACTTTACGTACTCTTTATGCAGACTTTATACAGACTTTACACTCTTTACGCACACTTTATGCACACTTTATGCACACTTTACGCACACTTTACGCACTCTTTACGCACACTTTATGCACACTTTATGCACACTTTACGCACACTTTACGCACTCTTTACGCACTCTTTACGCAGACTTTATACACTCTTTACGCACACTTTATACAGACTTTACACTCTTTACGCACTCTTTACGCAGACTTTATACACTCTTTACGCACACTTTATACACTCTACGCACTCTTTATGCAGACTTTATACACTCTTTACGCACTCTTTACGCACTCTCTACGCACTCTTTATGCAGACTTTATACACTCTTTATGCACACTTTACGCACTCTCTACGCACTCTTTACGCAGACTTTATAGACTCTTTATGCACTCTTTACGCACTCTTTACGCACACTTTATGCAGACTTTATACACTCTTTACGCAAACTCTACGCACTCTCTACGCACTCTTTATGCAGACTTTATACACTCTTTACGCAGACTTTATACACTCTCTACGCACTCTTTATGCAGACTTTATACACACTTTACGCACTCTTTATGCAGACTTTATACACTCTTTACGCACACTTTACGCACTCTCTACGCACTCTTTACGCACACTTTATACACTCTTTACGCACACTTCATGCAGACTTTATACACTCTACGCACTCTTTATGCAGACACTCTTTACGCACACTTTACGCACTCTCTACGCATTCTTTATGCAGACTTCATACACTCTTTATGCAGACTTTATACACTCTTTATACACTCTCTACGCACTCTTTATGCAGACTTTATACACTCTTAACGCACTCTTTATGCAGACTTTATACACTCTTAACGCACACTTTACGCACTCTCTACGCACTCTTTACGCACACTTTATACACTCTTTACGCACAATTTATGCAGACTTTATACACTCTTTACGCACACTTTATGCAGACTTTATACACTCTTTACGCACACTTTATACTCTTTACGCACACTTTATGCACTTTATACACTCTTTACGCACTCTTTATGCAGACTTTATACACTCCTTACGCACTCTTTATGCACTCTTTATGCAGACTTTATACACACTTTATACACTCTTTACGCACTCTTTATGCAGACTTTATACACTCTTTACGCACACTTTACACTCTTTACGCACACTTTATGCAGACTTTATACACTCTTTACGTACTCTTTATGCAGACTTTATACACTCTTTACGCAGACTTTACGCACTCTCTACACACAATTTATGCAGACTTTTTACACTCTTTATGCACTCTTTACACACACTTTACGCACTCTTTATGCAGACTTTATACAGACTTTACACTCTTTATGCACTCTTTACACACACTTTACGTACTCTTTATGCAGACTTTATACAGACTTTACACTCTTTACGCACACTTTATGCACACTTTATGCACACTTTACGCACACTTTACGCACTCTTTACGCACTCTTTACGCACACTTTATGCACACTTTATGCACACTTTACGCACTCTTTACGCACTCTTTACGCACTCTTTACGCAGACTTTATACACTCTTTACGCACACTTTATACACTCTTTACGCACACTTCATGCAGACTTTATACACTCTACGCACTCTTTATGCAGACTTTATACACTCTTTACGCACACTTTACGCACTCTTTACGCACACTTTACGCACTCTCTACGCATTCTTTATGCAGACTTCATACACTCTTTATGCAGACTTTATACACTCTTTATACACTCTCTACGCACTCTTTATGCAGACTTTATACACTCTTAACGCACTCTTTATGCAGACTTTATACACTCTTAACGCACACTTTACGCACTCTCTACGCACTCTTTACGCACACTTTATACACTCTTTACGCACAATTTATGCAGACTTTATACACTCTTTACGCACACTTTATGCAGACTTTATACACTCTTTACGCACACTTTATACTCTTTACGCACACTTTATGCAGACTTTATACACTCTTTACGCACTCTTTATGCAGACTTTATACACTCCTTACGCACTCTTTATGCACTCTTTATGCAGACTTTATACACTCTTTACGCACACTTTACACTCTTTACGCACACTTTATGCAGACTTTATACACTCTTTACGTACTCTTTATGCAGACTTTATACACTCTTTACGCAGACTTTACGCACTCTCTACACACAATTTATGCAGACTTTTTACACTCTTTATGCACTCTTTACACACAATTTACGCACTCTTTATGCAGACTTTATACAGACTTTACACTCTTTATGCACTCTTTACACACACTTTACGTACTCTTTATGCAGACTTTATACAGACTTTACACTCTTTACGCACACTTTATGCACACTTTATGCACACTTTACGCACACTTTACGCACTCTTTACGCACTCTTTACGCACACTTTACGCACACTTTACGCACACTTTACGCACTCTTTACGCACTCTTTACGCAGACTTTATACACTCTTTACGCACACTTTATACAGACTTTACACTCTTTACGCACTCTTTACGCAGACTTTATACACTCTTTACGCACACTTTATACACTCTACGCACTCTTTATGCAGACTTTATACACTCTTTACGCACTCTTTACGCACTCTCTACGCACTCTTTATGCAGACTTTATACACTCTTTACGCACACTTTACGCACTCTCTACGGACTCTTTATGCAGACATTATACACTCTTTACGCACACTTTACGCACTCTCTACGCACTCTTTATGCAGACATTATACACTCTTTACGCACACTTTACGCACTCTCTACGCACTCTTTATGCAGACTTTATACACTCTTTACGCACACTTTATACACTCTTTACGTACACTTTATGCACACTTTATACACTCTTTACGTACTCTCTACGCACTCTTTACGCACACTTTACGCACAATTTATGCAGACTTTATACACTCTCTACGCACTCTTTATGCAGACTTTATACACTCTTTACGCACACGTTACGCACTCTCTACGCACTCTTTATGCAGACTTCATACACTATGCAGACTTTATACACTCTCTACGCACTCTTTATGCAGACTTTATACACTCTTTACGCACACTTTACGCACTCTCTACGCACTCTTTACGCAGACTTTATAGACTCTTTATGCACTCTTTACGCACACTTTACGCACTCTTTACGCACCTTTATGCAGACTTTATACACTCTTTACGCAAACTCTACGCACTCTCTACGCACTCTTTATGCAGACTTTATACACTCTCTACGCACTCTTTATGCAGACTTTATACACACTTTACGCACTCTTTATGCAGACTTTATACACACTTTACGCACTCTCTACGCACTCTTTATACACTCTTTACGAACACTTCATGCAGACTTTATACACTCTTTACGCACACTTTACGCACTCTTTACGCACACTTTACACACTCTCTACGCATTCTTTATGCAGACTTTATACACTCTCTACGCACTCTTTATGCAGACTTTATACACTCTTAACGCACTCTTTATGCAGACTTTATACACTCTCTACGCACTCTTTATGCAGACTTTATACACTCTTAACACACTCTTTATGCAGACTTTATACACTCTTAACGCACACTTTACGCACTCTCTACGCACTCTTTACGCACACTTTATACACTCTTTACGCACAATTTATGCAGACTTTATACACTCTTTACGCACTCTTTATGCAGACTTTTTACACTCTTTACGCACACTTTACGCACTCTCTACGCACTCTTTATGCAGACTTCATACACTCTCTATGCAGACTTTATACACTCTCTACGCACTCTTTATGCAGACTTTATACACTCTTTACGCACTCTTTATGCAGACTTTATACACTCTTTACGCACACTTTACGCACTCTCTACGCACTCTTTACACACACTTTATACACTCTTTACGCACACTTTATTCAGACTTTATACACTCTTTACGCACACTTTATGCAGACTTTATACACTCTTTATGCACACTCTATGCACTCTTTATGCAGACTTCATACACTCTTCATGCAGACTTTATACACTCTTTATGCAGACTTTATACACTCTCTACGCACTCTTTATGCAGACTTTATACACTCTTTACGCACTCTTTATGCAGACTTTATACACTCTTAACGCACACTTTACGCACTCTCTACGCACTCTTTACGCACACTTTATACACTCTTTACGCACAATTTATGCAGACTTTATACACTCTTTACGCACTCTTTATGCAGACTTTTTACACTCTTTACGCACACTTTACGCACTCTCTACGCACTCTTTATGCAGACTTCATACACTCTCTATGCAGACTTTATACACTCTCTACGCACTCTTTATGCAGACTTTATACACTCTTTACGCACTCTTTATGCAGACTTTATACACTCTTTACGCACACTTTACACTCTTTACGCACTCTTTATGCAGACTTTATACACTCTTTACGTACTCTTTATGCAGACTTTATACACTCTTTACGCAGACTTTACGCACTCTCTACACACAATTTATGCAGACTTTTTACACTCTTTATGCACTCTTTACACACAATTTACGCACTCTTTATGCAGACTTTATACAGACTTTACACTCTTTACGCACACTTTATGCACACTTTATGCACACTTTACGCACACTTTACGCACTCTTTACGCACTCTTTACGCACACTTTACGCACACTTTACGCACACTTTACGCACTCTTTACGCACTCTTTACGCAGACTTTATACACTCTTTACGCACACTTTATACAGACTTTACACTCTTTACGCACTCTTTACGCAGACTTTATACACTCTTTACGCACACTTTATACACTCTACGCACTCTTTATGCAGACTTTATACACTCTTTACGCACTCTTTACGCACTCTCTACGCACTCTTTATGCAGACTTTATACACTCTTTACGCACACTTTACGCACTCTCTACGGACTCTTTATGCAGACATTATACACTCTTTACGCACACTTTACGCACTCTCTACGCACTCTTTATGCAGACATTATACACTCTTTACGCACACTTTACGCACTCTCTACGCACTCTTTATGCAGACTTTATACACTCTTTACGCACACTTTATACACTCTTTACGTACACTTTATGCACACTTTATACACTCTTTACGTACTCTCTACGCACTCTTTACGCACACTTTACGCACAATTTATGCAGACTTTATACACTCTCTACGCACTCTTTATGCAGACTTTATACACTCTTTACGCACACGTTACGCACTCTCTACGCACTCTTTATGCAGACTTCATACACTATGCAGACTTTATACACTCTCTACGCACTCTTTATGCAGACTTTATACACTCTTTACGCACACTTTACGCACTCTCTACGCACTCTTTACGCAGACTTTATAGACTCTTTATGCACTCTTTACGCACACTTTACGCACTCTTTACGCACCTTTATGCAGACTTTATACACTCTTTACGCAAACTCTACGCACTCTCTACGCACTCTTTATGCAGACTTTATACACTCTCTACGCACTCTTTATGCAGACTTTATACACACTTTACGCACTCTTTATGCAGACTTTATACACACTTTACGCACTCTCTACGCACTCTTTACGCACTCTTTATACACTCTTTACGAACACTTCATGCAGACTTTATACACTCTTTACGCACACTTTACGCACTCTTTACGCACACTTTACACACTCTCTACGCATTCTTTATGCAGACTTTATACACTCTCTACGCACTCTTTATGCAGACTTTATACACTCTTAACGCACTCTTTATGCAGACTTTATACACTCTCTACGCACTCTTTATGCAGACTTTATACACTCTTAACACACTCTTTATGCAGACTTTATACACTCTTAACGCACACTTTACGCACTCTCTACGCACTCTTTACGCACACTTTATACACTCTTTACGCACAATTTATGCAGACTTTATACACTCTTTACGCACTCTTTATGCAGACTTTTTACACTCTTTACGCACACTTTACGCACTCTCTACGCACTCTTTATGCAGACTTCATACACTCTCTATGCAGACTTTATACACTCTCTACGCACTCTTTATGCAGACTTTATACACTCTTTACGCACTCTTTATGCAGACTTTATACACTCTTTACGCACACTTTACGCACTCTCTACGCACTCTTTACACACACTTTATACACTCTTTACGCACACTTTATTCAGACTTTATACACTCTTTACGCACACTTTATGCAGACTTTATACACTCTTTATGCACACTCTATGCACTCTTTATGCAGACTTCATACACTCTTCATGCAGACTTTATACACTCTTTATGCAGACTTTATACACTCTCTACGCACTCTTTATGCAGACTTTATACACTCTTTACGCACTCTTTATGCAGACTTTATACACTCTTAACGCACACTTTACGCACTCTCTACGCACTCTTTACGCACACTTTATACACTCTTTACGCACAATTTATGCAGACTTTATACACTCTTTACGCACTCTTTATGCAGACTTTTTACACTCTTTACGCACACTTTACGCACTCTCTACGCACTCTTTATGCAGACTTCATACACTCTCTATGCAGACTTTATACACTCTCTACGCACTCTTTATGCAGACTTTATACACTCTTTACGCACTCTTTATGCAGACTTTATACACTCTTTACGCACACTTCACGCACTCTCTACGCACTCTTTACACACACTTTATACACTCTTTACGCACACTTTATTCAGACTTTATACACTCTTTACGCACACTTTATGCAGACTTTATACACTCTTTATGCACACTCTATGCACTCTTTATGCAGACTTCATACACTCTTCATGCAGACTTTATACACTCTTTATGCAGACTTTATACACTCTCTACGCACTCTTTATGCAGACTTTATACACTCTTTACGCACTCTTTATGCAGACTTTATACACTCTTTACGCACACTTTACGCACTCTCTACGCACTCTTTACGCACACTTTATGCAGACTTTATACACTTTACGCACACTCTACGCACTCTTTACGCACAATTTATACAGACTTTATTCACTCTTTATGAACACTTTACGCACACTTTACGCACACTTTATGCAGACTTTATACACTCTTTACGCACACTCTACGCACTCTTTACGCACAATTTATACAGACTTTATTCACTCTTTATGGACACTTTACGCACACTTTATACACTCTTTACGCACAATTTATGCAGACTTTATACACTCTTTACGCACACTTTATGCAGACTTTATACACTCTTTACGCACACTCTACGCACTCTCTACGCACTCTTTATGCAGACTTCATACACTCTCTATGCAGACTTTATACACTCTCCACGCACTCTTTACGCACACTTTATACACTCTTTACGCACTCTTTACGCACTCTTTACGCACTCTCTACGCACTCTTTATGCAGACTTTATACACACTTTACGCACTCTTTATGCAGACTTTATACACTCTTTACGCACACTTTACGCACTCTCTACGCACTCTTTACGCACACTTTATACACTCTTTACGCACACTTCATGCAGACTTTATACACTCTACGCACTCTTTATGCAGACACTCTTTACGCACACTTTACGCACTCTTTACGCACACTTTACGCACTCTCTACGCATTCTTTATGCAGACTTCATACACTCTTTATGCAGACTTTATACACTCTTTATACACTCTCTACGCACTCTTTATGCAGACTTTATACACTCTTAACGCACTCTTTATGCAGACTTTATACACTCTTAACGCACACTTTACGCACTCTCTACGCACTCTTTACGCACACTTTATACACTCTTTACGCACAATTTATGCAGACTTTATACACTCTTTACGCACACTTTATGCAGACTTTATACACTCTTTACGCACACTTTATACTCTTTACGCACACTTTATGCAGACTTTATACACTCTTTACGCACTCTTTATGCAGACTTTATACACTCCTTACGCACTCTTTATGCACTCTTTATGCAGACTTTATACACACTTTATACACTCTTTACGCACTCTTTATGCAGACTTTATACACTCTTTACGCACACTTTACACTCTTTACGCACACTTTATGCAGACTTTATACACTCTTTACGTACTCTTTATGCAGACTTTATACACTCTTTACGCAGACTTTACGCACTCTCTACACACAATTTATGCAGACTTTTTACACTCTTTATGCACTCTTTACACACACTTTACGCACTCTTTATGCAGACTTTATACAGACTTTACACTCTTTATGCACTCTTTACACACACTTTACGTACTCTTTATGCAGACTTTATACAGACTTTACACTCTTTACGCACACTTTATGCACACTTTATGCACACTTTACGCACTCTTTACGCACTCTTTACGCACACTTTATGCACACTTTATGCACACTTTACGCACACTTTACGCACTCTTTACGCACTCTTTACGCAGACTTTATACACTCTTTACGCACACTTTATACAGACTTTACACTCTTTACGCACTCTTTACGCAGACTTTATACACTCTTTACGCACACTTTATACACTCTACGCACTCTTTATGCAGACTTTATACACTCTTTACGCACTCTTTACGCACTCTCTACGCACTCTTTATGCAGACTTTATACACTCTTTACGCACACTTTACGCACTCTCTATGGACTCTTTATGCAGACATTATACACTCTTTACGCACACTTTACGCACTCTCTACGCACTCTTTATGCAGACTTTATACACTCTTTACGCACACTTTATACACTCTTTACGTACACTTTATGCACACTTTATACACTCTTTACGTACTCTCTACGCACTCTTTACGCACACTTAACGCACAATTTATGCAGACTTTATACACTCTCTACGCACTCTTTATGCAGACTTTATACACTCTTTACGCACACGTTACGCACTCTCTACGCACTCTTTATGCAGACTTTATACAGACTTTACACTCTTTATGCACTCTTTACACACACTTTACGTACTCTTTATGCAGACTTTATACAGACTTTACACTCTTTACGCACACTTTATGCACACTTTACGCACACTTTACGCACTCTTTACGCACTCTTTACGCACTCTTTACGCACACTTTACGCAAACTTTACGCACTCTTTACGCACTCTTTACGCAGACTTTATACACTCTTTACGCACACTTTATACAGACTTTACACTCTTTACGCACTCTTTATGCAGACTTTATACACTCTTTACGCACACGTTACGCACTCTCTACGCACTCTTTATGCAGACTTCATACACTATTTATGCAGACTTTATACACTCTCTACGCACTCTTTATGCAGACTTTATACACTCTTTACGCACACTTTACGCACTCTCTACGCACTCTTTACGCAGACTTTATAGACTCTTTATGCACTCTTTACGCACTCTTTACGCACACTTTATGCAGACTTTATACACTCTTTACGCAAACTCTACGCACTCTCTACGCACTCTTTATGCAGACTTTATACACTCTTTACGCAGACTTTATACACTCTCTACGCACTCTTTATGCAGACTTTATACACACTTTACGCACTCTTTATGCAGACTTTATACACTCTTTACGCACTCTCTACGCACTCTTTACGCACACTTTATACACTCTTTACGCACACTTCATGCAGACTTTATACACTCTACGCACTCTTTATGCAGACACTCTTTACGCACACTTTACGCACTCTTTACGCACACTTTACGCACTCTCTACGCATTCTTTATGCAGACTTCATACACTCTTTATGCAGACTTTATACACTCTTTATACACTCTCTACGCACTCTTTATGCAGACTTTATACACTCTTAACGCACTCTTTATGCAGACTTTATACACTCTTAACGCACACTTTACGCACTCTCTACGCACTCTTTACGCACACTTTATACACTCTTTACGCACAATTTATGCAGACTTTATACACTCTTTACGCACACTTTATGCAGACTTTATACACTCTTTACGCACACTTTATACTCTTTACGCACACTTTATGCAGACTTTATACACTCTTTACGCACTCTTTATGCAGACTTTATACACTCCTTACGCACTCTTTATGCACTCTTTATGCAGACTTTATACACACTTTATACACTCTTTACGCACTCTTTATGCAGACTTTATACACTCTTTACGCACACTTTACACTCTTTACGCACACTTTATGCAGACTTTATACACTCTTTACGTACTCTTTATGCAGACTTTATACACTCTTTACGCAGACTTTACGCACTCTCTACACACAATTTATGCAGACTTTTTACACTCTTTATGCACTCTTTACACACACTTTACGCACTCTTTATGCAGACTTTATACAGATTTAACACTCTTTATGCACTCTTTACACACACTTTACGTACTCTTTATGCAGACTTTATACAGACTTTACACTCTTTACGCACACTTTATGCACACTTTATGCACACTTTACGCACACTTTACGCACTCTTTACGCACTCTTTACGCAGACTTTATACACTCTTTACGCACACTTTATACAGACTTTACACTCTTTACGCACTCTTTACGCAGACTTTATACACTCTTTACGCACACTTTATACACTCTACGCACTCTTTATGCAGACTTTATACACTCTTTACGCACTCTTTACGCACTCTCTACGCACTCTTTATGCAGACTTTATACACTCTTTACGCACACTTTACGCACTCTCTATGGACTCTTTATGCAGACATTATACACTCTTTACGCACACTTTACGCACTCTCTACGCACTCTTTATGCAGACTTTATACACTCTTTACGCACACTTTATACACTCTTTACGTACACTTTATGCACACTTTATACACTCTTTACGTACTCTCTACGCACTCTTTACGCACACTTAACGCACAATTTATGCAGACTTTATACACTCTCTACGCACTCTTTATGCAGACTTCATACACTATTTATGCAGACTTTATACACTCTCTACGCACTCTTTATGCAGACTTTATACACTCTTTACGCACACTTTACGCACTCTCTACGCACTCTTTACGCAGACTTTATAGACTCTTTATGCACTCTTTACGCACACTTTACGCACTCTTTACGCACACTTTATGCAGACTTTATACACTCTTTACGCAAACTCTACGCACTCTCTACGCACTCTTTATGCAGACTTTATACACTCTTTACGCAGACTTTATACACTCTCTACGCACTCTTTATGCAGACTTTATACACACTTTACGCACTCTTTATGCAGACTTTATACACTCTTTACGCACACTTTACGCACTCTCTACGCACTCTTTACGCACACTTTATACACTCTTTACGCACACTTCATGCAGACTTTATACACTCTACGCACTCTTTATGCAGACTTTATACACTCTTTACGCACACTTTACGCACTCTTTACGCACACTTTACGCACTCTCTACGCATTCTTTATGCAGACTTCATACACTCTTTATGCAGACTTTATACACTCTTTATACACTCTCTACGCACTCTTTATGCAGACTTTATACACTCTTAACGCACTCTTTATGCAGACTTTATACACTCTTTACGCACACTTTATGCAGACTTTATACACTCTTTACGCACACTTTATACTCTTTACGCACACTTTATGCAGACTTTATACACTCTTTACGCACTCTTTATGCAGACTTTATACACTCCTTACGCACTCTTTATGCACTCTTTATGCAGAATTTATACACTCTTTACGCACACTTTACACTCTTTACGCACACTTTATGCAGACTTTATACACTCTTTACGTACTCTTTATGCAGACTTTATACACTCTTTACGCAGACTTTACGCACTCTCTACACACAATTTATGCAGACTTTTTACACTCTTTATGCACTCTTTACACACAATTTACGCACTCTTTATGCAGACTTTATACAGACTTTACACTCTTTATGCACTCTTTACACACACTTTACGTACTCTTTATGCAGACTTTATACAGACTTTACACTCTTTACGCACACTTTATGCACACTTTATGCACACTTTACGCACACTTTACGCACTCTTTACGCACTCTTTACGCACTCTTTACGCACACTTTACGCACACTTTACGCACACTTTACGCACTCTTTACGCACTCTTTACGCACTCTTTACGCAGACTTTGTACACTCTTTACGCACACTTTATACAGACTTTACACTCTTTACGCACTCTTTACGCAGACTTTATACACTCTTTACGCACACTTTATACACTCTACGCACTCTTTATGCAGACTTTATACACTCTTTACGCACTCTTTACGCACTCTCTACGCACTCTTTATGCAGACTTTATACACTCTTTACGCACACTTTACGCACTCTCTACGGACTCTTTATGCAGACATTATACACTCTTTACGCACACTTTACGCACTCTCTACGCACTCTTTATGCAGACTTTATACACTCTTTACGCACACTTTATACACTCTTTACGTACACTTTATGCACACTTTATACACTCTTTACGTACTCTCTACGCACTCTTTACGCACACTTTACGCACAATTTATGCAGACTTTATACACTCTCTACGCACTCTTTATGCAGACTTTATACACTCTTTACGCACACGTTACGCACTCTCTACGCACTCTTTATGCAGACTTCATACACTATTTATGCAGACTTTATACACTCTCTACGCACTCTTTATGCAGACTTTATACACTCTTTACGCACACTTTACGCACTCTCTACGCACTCTTTACGCAGACTTTATAGACTCTTTATGCACTCTTTACGCACACTTTACGCACTCTTTACGCACCTTTATGCAGACTTTATACACTCTTTACGCAAACTCTACGCACTCTCTACGCACTCTTTATGCAGACTTTATACACTCTCTACGCACTCTTTATGCAGACTTTATACACACTTTACGCACTCTTTATGCAGACTTTATGCACACTTTACGCACTCTCTACGCACTCTTTACGCACTCTTTATACACTCTTTACGAACACTTCATGCAGACTTTACGCACTCTTTACGCACACTTTACGCACTCTTTACGCACACTTTACACACTCTCTACGCATTCTTTATGCAGACTTTATACACTCTCTACGCACTCTTTATGCAGACTTTATACACTCTTAACGCACTCTTTATGCAGACTTTATACACTCTCTACGCACTCTTTATGCAGACTTTATACACTCTTAACACACTCTTTATGCAGACTTTATACACTCTTAACGCACACTTTACGCACTCTCTACGCACTCTTTACGCACACTTTATACACTCTTTACGCACAATTTATGCAGACTTTATACACTCTTTACGCACTCTTTATGCAGACTTTTTACACTCTTTACGCACACTTTACGCACTCTCTACGCACTCTTTATGCAGACTTCATACACTCTCTATGCAGACTTTATACACTCTCTACGCACTCTTTATGCAGACTTTATACACTCTTTACGCACTCTTTATGCAGACTTTATACACTCTTTACGCACACTTTACGCACTCTCTACGCACTCTTTACACACACTTTATACACTCTTTACGCACACTTTATTCAGACTTTATACACTCTTTACGCACACTTTATGCAGACTTTATACACTCTTTATGCAGACTTCATACACTCTTCATGCAGACTTTATACACTCTTTATGCAGACTTTATACACTCTTCATGCAGACTTTATACACTCTTTATGCAGACTTTATACACTCTTCATGCAGACTTTATACACTCTTTATGCAGACTTTATACACTCTTCATGCAGACTTTATACACTCTTTATGCAGACTTTATACACTCTTTATGCAGACTTTATACACTCTCTACGCACTCTTTATGCAGACTTTATACACTCTTTACGCACACTTTACGCACTCTCTACGCACTCTTTACGCACACTTTATGCAGACTTTATACACTCTTTACGCACACTCTACGCACTCTTTACGCACAATTTATACAGACTTTATTCACTCTTTATGAACACTTTACGCACACTTTACGCACACTTTATGCAGACTTTATACACTCTTTACGCACACTCTACGCACTCTTTACGCACAATTTATACAGACTTTATTCACTCTTTATGGACACTTTACGCACACTTTATACACTCTTTACGCACACTTTATGCAGACTTTATACACTCTTTACGCACACTCTTTACGCACTCTCTACGCACTCTTTATGCAGACTTTTTGCACTCTTTACGCACACTTTACGCACTCTCTACGCACTCTTTATGCAGACTTCATACACTCTCTATGCAGACTTTATACACTCTCCACGCACTCTTTACGCACACTTTATACACTCTTTACGCACTCTTTACGCACTCTCTACGCACTCTTTATGCAGACTTTATACACTCTTTACGCACACTTTACGCACTCTCTACGGACTCTTTATGCAGACATTATACACTCTTTACGCACACTTTACGCACTCTCTACGCACTCTTTATGCAGACTTTATACACTCTTCACGTACACTTTATGCACACTTTATACACTCTTTACGCACTCTCTACGCACAATTTATGCAGACTTTATACACTCTTCACGTACACTTTATGCACACTTTATACACTCTTTACGCACACTTTACGCACAATTTATGCAGACTTTATACACTCTCTACGCACTCTTTACGCAGACTTTATAGACTCTTTATGCACTCTTTACGCACACTTTACGCACTCTTTACGCACTCTTTATGCAGACTTTATACACTATTTACGCACACTTCATGCAGACTTTATACACTCTACGCACTCTTTATGCAGACTTTATACACTCTTTACGCACACTTTACGCACTCTTTACGCACACTTTACGCACTCTCTACGCACTCTTTACGCACACTTTATGCAGACTTTATACACTCTTTACGCACACTCTACGCACTCTTTACGCACAATTTATACAGACTTTATTCACTCTTTATGAACACTTTACGCACACTTTACGCACACTTTACGCACACTTTATGCAGACTTTATACACTCTTTACGCACACTCTACGCACTCTTTACGCACACTTTATGCAGACTTTATACACTCTTTATGCAGACTTTATACACTCTTTACGCACAATTTATGCAGACTTTATACACTCTTTACGCACACTTTATGCAGACTTTATACACTCTTTACGCACACTCTACGCACTCTTTATGCAGACTTCATACACTCTTTATGCAGACTTTATACACTCTTTATGCAGACTTTATACACTCTCTACGCACTCTTTATGCAGACTTTATACACACTTTACGCACACTTTATGCAGACTTTATACACTCTTTATGCAGACTTTATACACTCTCTACGCACTCTTTATGCAGACTTTATACACTCTTTACGCACACTTTATGCAGACTTTATACACTCTTTATGCAGACTTTATACACTCTCTACGCACTCTTTATGCAGACTTTATACACTCTTTACGCACACTTTATGCAGACTTTATACACTCTTTACGCAGACTTTATACACTCTCTACGCACTCTTTATGCAGACTTTATACACACTTTACGCACTCTTTATGCAGACTTTATACACTCTTTACGCACACTTTATGCAGACTTTATACACTCTTTACGCACACTCTACGCACTCTTTATGCAGACTTCATACACTCTTTATGCAGACTTTATACACTCTTTATGCAGACTTTATACACTCTCTACGCACTCTTTATGCAGACTTTATACACACTTTACGCACACTTTATGCAGACTTTATACACTCTTTATGCAGACTTTATACACTCTCTACGCACTCTTTATGCAGACTTTATACACTCTTTACGCACACTTTATGCAGACTTTATACACTCTTTATGCAGACTTTATACACTCTCTACGCACTCTTTATGCAGACTTTATACACTCTTTACGCACACTTTATGCAGACTTTATACACTCTTTACGCAAACTCTACGCACTCTCTACGCACTCTTTATGCAGACTTTATACACTCTTTACGCAGACTTTATACACTCTCTACGCACTCTTTATGCAGACTTTATACACACTTTACGCACTCTTTATGCAGACTTTATACACTCTTTACGCACACTTTACGCACTCTCTACGCACTCTTTACGCACACTTTATACACTCTTTACGCACACTTCATGCAGACTTTATACACTCTACGCACTCTTTATGCAGACTTTATACACTCTTTACGCACACTTTACGCACTCTTTACGCACACTTTACGCACTCTCTACGCATTCTTTATGCAGACTTCATACACTCTTTATGCAGACTTTATACACTCTTTATACACTCTCTACGCACTCTTTATGCAGACTTTATACACTCTTAACGCACTCTTTATGCAGACTTTATACACTCTTAACGCACACTTTACGCACTCTCTACGCACTCTTTACGCACACTTTATACACTCTTTACGCACAATTTATGCAGACTTTATACACTCTTTACGCACACTTTATGCAGACTTTATACACTCTTTACGCACACTTTATACTCTTTACGCACACTTTATGCAGACTTTATACACTCTTTACGCACTCTTTATGCAGACTTTATACACTCCTTACGCACTCTTTATGCACTCTTTATGCAGACTTTATACACTCTTTACGCACACTTTACACTCTTTACGCACACTTTATGCAGACTTTATACACTCTTTACGTACTCTTTATGCAGACTTTATACACTCTTTACGCAGACTTTACGCACTCTCTACACACAATTTATGCAGACTTTTTACACTCTTTATGCACTCTTTACGCACACTTTACGCACTCTTTATGCAGACTTTATACAGACTTTACACTCTTTATGCACTCTTTACACACACTTTACGTACTCTTTATGCAGACTTTATACAGACTTTACACTCTTTACGCACACTTTATGCACACTTTATGCACACTTTACG
Source organism: Eucyclogobius newberryi (assembly GCF_026437365.1). NCBI lineage: Eukaryota > Metazoa > Chordata > Actinopteri > Gobiiformes > Gobiidae > Eucyclogobius > Eucyclogobius newberryi. The sequence continues at coordinate 3,779,620 of NW_027315846.1, forward strand.
CACACTTTACGCACTCTTTACGCACTCTTTACGCACTCTTTACGCACACTTTATGCACACTTTACGCACACTTTACGCACTCTTTACGCACTCTTTACGCAGACTTTATACACTCTTTACGCACACTTTATACAGACTTTACACTCTTTACGCACTCTTTACGCAGACTTTATACACTCTTTACGCACACTTTATACACTCTACGCACTCTTTATGCAGACTTTATACACTCTTTACGCACTCTCTACGCACTCTTTATGCAGACTTTATACACTCTTTACGCACACTTTACGCACTCTCTACGGACTCTTTATGCAGACATTATACACTCTTTACGCACACTTTACGCACTCTCTACGCACTCTTTATGCAGACTTTATACACTCTTTACGCACACTTTATACACTCTTTACGTACACTTTATGCACACTTTATACACTCTTTACGTACTCTCTACGCACTCTTTACGCACACTTTACGCACAATTTATGCAGACTTTATACACTCTCTACGCACTCTTTATGCAGACTTTATACACTCTTTACGCACACGTTACGCACTCTCTACGCACTCTTTATGCAGACTTCATACACTATTTATGCAGACTTTATACACTCTCTACGCACTCTTTATGCAGACTTTATACACTCTTTACGCACACTTTACGCACTCTCTACGCACTCTTTACGCAGACTTTATAGACTCTTTATGCACTCTTTACGCACACTTTACGCACTCTTTACGCACCTTTATGCAGACTTTATACACTCTTTACGCAAACTCTACGCACTCTCTACGCACTCTTTATGCAGACTTTATACACTCTCTACGCACTCTTTATGCAGACTTTATACACACTTTACGCACTCTTTATGCAGACTTTATACACACTTTACGCACTCTCTACGCACTCTTTACGCACTCTTTATACACTCTTTACGAACACTTCATGCAGACTTTATACACTCTTTACGCACACTTTACGCACTCTTTACGCACACTTTACACACTCTCTACGCATTCTTTATGCAGACTTTATACACTCTCTACGCACTCTTTATGCAGACTTTATACACTCTTAACGCACTCTTTATGCAGACTTTATACACTCTACGCACTCTTTATGCAGACTTTATACACTCTTAACACACTCTTTATGCAGACTTTATACACTCTTAACGCACACTTTACGCACTCTCTACGCACTCTTTACGCACACTTTATACACTCTTTACGCACAATTTATGCAGACTTTATACACTCTTTACGCACTCTTTATGCAGACTTTTTACACTCTTTACGCACACTTTACGCACTCTCTACGCACTCTTTATGCAGACTTCATACACTCTCTATGCAGACTTTATACACTCTCTACGCACTCTTTATGCAGACTTTATACACTCTTTACGCACTCTTTATGCAGACTTTATACACTCTTTACGCACACTTTACGCACTCTCTACGCACTCTTTACACACACTTTATACACTCTTTACGCACACTTTATTCAGACTTTATACACTCTTTACGCACACTTTATGCAGACTTTATACACTCTTTATGCACACTCTATGCACTCTTTATGCAGACTTCATACACTCTTCATGCAGACTTTATACACTCTTTATGCAGACTTTATACACTCTCTACGCACTCTTTATGCAGACTTTATACACTCTTTACGCGCTCTTTATGCAGACTTTATACACTCTTTACGCACACTTTACGCACTCTCTACGCACTCTTTACGCACACTTTATGCAGACTTTATACACTCTTTACGCACACTCTACGCACTCTTTACGCACAATTTATACAGACTTTATTCACTCTTTATGGACACTTTACGCACACTTTATACACTCTTTACGCACAATTTATGCAGACTTTATACACTCTTTACGCACACTTTATGCAGACTTTATACACTCTTTACGCACACTCTACGCACTCTCTACGCACTCTTTATGCAGACTTTTTGCACTCTTTACGCACACTTTACGCACTCTCTACGCACTCTTTATGCAGACTTCGTACACTCTCTATGCAGACTTTATACACTCTCCATGCACTCTTTACGCACACTTTATACACTCTTTACGCACTCTTTACGCACTCTCTACGCACTCTTTATGCAGACTTTATACACTCTTTACGCACACTTTACGCACTCTCTACGGACTCTTTATGCAGACATTATAAACTCTTTACGCACACTTTACGCACTCTCTACGCACTCTTTATGCAGACTTTATACACTCTTCACGTACACTTTATGCACACTTTATACACTCTTTACGCACTCTCTACGCACAATTTATGCAGACTTTATACACTCTTCACGTACACTTTATGCACACTTTATACACTCTTTACGCACACTTTACGCACAATTTATGCAGACTTTATACACTCTCTACGCACTCTTTACGCAGACTTTATAGACTCTTTATGCACTCTTTACGCACACTTTACGCACTCTTTACGCACTCTTTATGCAGACTTTATACACTCTTTACGCAGACTTTATGCAGACTTTATACACTCTACGCACTCTTTATGCAGACTTTATACACACTTTACGCACTCTTTATGCAGACTTTATACACTATTTACGCACACTTTACGCACTCTCTACGCACTCTTTACGCACACTTTATACACTCTTTACGCACACTTCATGCAGACTTTATACACTCTACGCACTCTTTATGCAGACTTTATACACTCTTTACGCACACTTTACGCACTCTTTACGCACACTTTACGCACTCTTTACGCACACTTTATGCAGACTTTATACACTCTTTACGCACACTCTACGCACTCTTTACGCACAATTTATACAGACTTTATTCACTCTTTATGAACACTTTACGCACACTTTACGCACACTTTACGCACACTTTATGCAGACTTTATACACTCTTTACGCACACTCTACGCACACTTTATACACTCTTTACGCACAATTTATGCAGACTTTATACACTCTTTACGCACACTTTATGCAGACTTTATACACTCTTTACGCACACTCTACGCACTCTTTATGCAGACTTCATACACTCTTTATGCAGACTTTATACACTCTTTATGCAGACTTTATACACTCTCTACGCACTCTTTATGCAGACTTTATACACTCTTTACGCACACTCTACGCACTCTTTATGCAGACTTCATACACTCTTTATGCAGACTTTATACACTCTTTATGCAGACTTTATACACTCTTTACGCACTCTTTATGCAGACTTTATACACTCTTTACGCACTCTTTATGCAGACTTTATACACTCTCTACGCACTCTTTATGCAGACTTTATACACTCTTTACGCACACTTTATGCAGACTTTATACACTCTTTACGCACACTCTACGCACTCTTTATGCAGACTTCATACACTCTTTATGCAGACTTTATACACTCTTTATGCAGACTTTATACACTCTTTACGCACTCTTTATGCAGACTTTATACACTCTTTACGCACACTTTATGCAGACTTTATACACTCTTTACGCACACTTTATGCAGACTTTATACACTCTTTACGCACACTCTACGCACTCTCTACGCACTCTTTATGCAGACTTTTTACACTCTTTACGCACTCTCTACGCACTCTTTATGCAGACTTCATACACTCTCTATGCAGACTTTATACACTCTCTACGCACTCTTTATGCAGACTTTATACACTCTTTACGCACTCTTTATGCAGACTTTATACACTCTTTTACGCACACTTTACGCACTCTCTACGCACTCTTTACGCACTTTATACACTCTTTACGCACACTTTATTCAGACTTTATACACTCTTTACGCACACTTTATGCACTCTTTATGCAGACTTCATACACTCTTCATGCAGACTTTATACACTCTTTATGCAGACTTTATACACTCTCTACGCACTCTTTATGCAGACTTTATACACTCTTTAAGCACTCTTTATGCAGACTTTATACACTCTTTAAGCACTCTTTATGCAGACTTTATACACTCTTTACGCACACTTTATTCAGACTTTATACACTCTTTACGCACACTTTATGCACTCTTTATGCAGACTTCATACACTCTTCATGCAGACTTTATACACTCTTTATGCAGACTTTATACACTCTCTACGCACTCTTTATGCAGACTTTATACACTCTTTACGCACACTCTACGCACTCTTTACGCACAATTTATACAGACTTTATTCACTCTTTATGAACACTTTACGCACACTTTACGCACGTAACCGGCCGTGTGTCAGACTCACCGGCAGATCCACCGGCGATGATCTGGTGCGACGCCTCCCGGAGCGCGCTCTTCTTCGGGCTCGACATGTCGGGGTCCGCGCGCTGCTCGCGGGGACAGAGAGAGAGGAGAGGATGGCGCGGGGCTCGGGTTAGACTGAAGCGCGTGAAAAGATCCAAACGCGAGAGTGTCACGCGTGGGCTCGGCGCGTGTCCAGACCTGTGCGTGGAGCGGGGCTGTTGCTCGCGTGTCCGGCGTCCTCGGGGTCCTCAGTGTCCTCGGTGGGCGGTGAGAGCCGTGTTTCCCCGCGGAGCGACCGTGGAGCGACCGTGGAGCTAATGCTAATGCTAAAGCTAAGGCTCGCGGTGACGGCTGCTGTGGAGTCAGTGGTGCCGCTCTCAGGTGCTCACGGGACGGGGGGCTGTCCGGGGCTGTCTCTGAGGGGGCGTCTCTGAGGGGGGGGGGGGGCTGTCTCTGAAGGGGGCGGCTCTCGTCCCGCGCACGTGCTGCATGTCAGAGGACACGCCCCGTTTTTTTGAATCAATATTTTGAAATGTTGTGTGAGTTCTGGTTCTTTCAAGCTCTACTCGCCCCGGAGCCACCAGGGGGGCCCCCCGAGAGCGCCTCAGATAGCGAGAGAAATCAATAAAGAGAACTTTTTTTGTTTATTTGAGTTATAAAAATAGACAATGATTCATCAAAACGTGATTCATTTACTCAAGAAAACAGACTTCTCACAAACATGTGCCGTGTTGGAAAGGAATCATGAGTAAACCAAGTGGCATATGACAAAACAAGCTGTGGTAAGTGACAGGAAGTGACATCACACCAGGGACACTCATCGCAGTCAAAGTTTATGCAGAATTTACACAAATAATCAGCTTTATTTTACTTTCTAAACATTATTTCAACAAAATAAAGTCGCTCTTATATATTTTTTATCTGTTTAAAATAAAAATGAAAATCTTTAAATGAGTTTTTGCCCAGTGTTTGTTGGGTAATTTCCTAGAGTGACGTCATCAATTACAAACAGAAAGTGAAATTATGAACATAAAATATTAGCATTTCTGTGATAAAATTTTTATATTTTTTAGAAACATTCCAAATATATTTACAGCATCTTAACTCCATTTTAGTTCAATGAGTCGTTCGACTGTCAGAGGACCTTTAATCGATGTGGGCCGCGTTGCTTAGCGCCCCCTGAAGGTTTGGGGTGGACCTGCCTCTTGTACATCGGCGAGGAAGAGCAAAAGTCAACATTTTAGACCCTAAGTTTTGATTTTATAGAGCAAAAATACGTAACTTTCTCTCATTTACGGAAGTTTTTATCTGTTTGTCTTCTTCTTCTCTGAGGCACTTTTCTATTTACATGATTTCACCTGGAGGTAAAACAGCTTAAAAGTGGTTTTCCTCCCGTCATCAAACTCAAACAGTCGCGTTTGTTTTACTCGTCCAAAAAGTCATGAGACGGGTTGGATTGCGTCACGGGGACGAGTTGATGCCCTGCGGTTCAAACAGATAAACTTTAACCCGCTGAAGGTAAACAATTCAAAGAGCAAAGATCTGATGGCCGCTCGCCCTGTAACCATCAGTTTGTTTGTTTGTTTTCCCAGTTGAGAAATGAATCGCCCGAAATCGTTAAATATTTTTCAAATGCGTAAAAAACATTGTAAATTTGGTTTATTTATCGTGTTTATGCATCATCGAGATTGAACAGAAGTTTACTACAACAATATTACTATTACTACCACTGTTAATAGTCATTTACTGCAACTGATGCACTTTACTGCTTTTTAATAAAACGTTTTATTGCATTTTATTGGTATTTTATTATTATTATTATTCTTTTTCTTTTTTTTAAACTTTTAATATGATTACTTTATTTTATTTTTAACGACATTTTCTTCATTGTAAACTGCACTGTAAGCTAATTGTAAAATAAATGGATTTAAAACGAAATTATTTTAATGAATAAACAGTATATGGAATGACAAGTGATACAAAATAAAAAATAAGAATTGAAAGAATAAACACCGACCAATCAAAACTTGTGTGTAAATAATGACACAGTCCAGTAACATTGTCAAAAAGAAAAAAATAGAAAGAAGAAGAGAAAAAATAAAGAAAGAAAAAAAAAGAAAAAGTGAGAAAAAAAAAAGAAAAGAAAGTGCGGAGAAGGGGGCAGATCCAGAAAAAAATACAAAGTGTGTATTATTTGAGATGACCGTTTTCAGAATAATGTATCCAAATGAAAATAAAATACAAGGTTAAAGCACCTGATCCATAATGTGAGTCCCATTTTGTCCAGTTTATGTCGAATTTGCCCATTTCCAAGTTTAGTCCATATGTGATTTTTTCCATTTTCCATTATTGTTGGTGGAGAGTATTTATGTCGGTGTAATCCCTCATTCGTCCAGGCGTGTTCCATAGTAGAAAAAGCTTCAGTTGTAGTCATCTGGACTCAGTTTGAAAAAATAGACGTTTCGACTCTCATCCAAGAGTCATTGTCAATAAAAGAATTTAGGTCGAGAACTCCGATATTTATCCTATTCTGTGGTAAGACCCACCCATTGGGCGGAGCCTTCCTGAAGTAGAATGAGTTGTTTGTTTCAACAGAAACTCCCCCCTTGTATCTACCGAGCTAGCCTATTCAGAATTTTAATGGGCTGTTAGAATCCTCTTTGTGGAGGTGGAGAGTATTATTATTCTTTCTGCTGCTAATCCTCAACTTTGTGCGTCTGTTTGGTTCAGATCGCGGCTTTTTTGGGCTGGAAAAAGGATAATAAAGCGAAACCAGAGAAAGCGCGGACGTCGTTGTGTATTTATCGCTCGAAAAGCCGCGCATTCTGGCGGCGAGCGGGCTTGCCTCGCCGCAGAGCTGACCTGTAACTCGACCCGGTGGCGTCGTCCGGAGACACGCGAGTTCAAACCGGTCACAGTTTACATTTTAAAAGCGTTGCAAAATGTTGAAACGTCGCCCGTTACTGACCGAGTTTACCCCCCGACCATTATTTCTGCACAGTTCACGTTCACAGTGCACGATGTACACGGCAGGTCGCCCGACAATTTGACGTTTGTTCTGTTTTTATTTTTGTTGTTTTGCAGTTCTGTGCCAGGTTTAAGGCTCCTGCAGAGAACGAGCTTTAACCAAACATTTTACATCAAATTTTAAGAAATTCAGGGTTAAACAAAACAGTCCTGGAAAAGCACAGAAAACGATCATATTGGAGTTTTTCACTGTCGATCACGAGTGAATTCCACATCAAAAGTTGGAGTAAACCGGGACTAAGCTTGAAACTAAACCTGAACCAAACCTGAACTAAACCGGGACTAAGCTTGAAACTAAACCTGAACCAAACCTGAACTAAACCTGAACAAAACCTGAACTAAACCGGGACTAAACCTGAACTAAACCTGAACTAAACCTGAACCAAACATGTACTAAACCTGGACTAAACCTGAACCAAACCTGACCAAACCTGAACTAAACCTGAACCAAACCTGAACCAAACCTGAACCAAACCTGAACCAAACCTGAACTAAACTTGAACTAAACCTGAACTAAACCTGAACCAAACCTGAACTAAACCGGGACTAAGCTTGAAACTAAACCTGAACCAAACCTGAACTAAACCTGAACAAAACCTGAACTAAACCGGGACTAAACCTGAACTAAACCTGAACTAAACCGGGACTAAACCGGGACTAAACCTGAACTAAACCTGGACTAAACCTGAACTAAACCTGAACCAAACATGTACTAAACCTGGACTAAACCTGAACCAAACCTGACCAAACCTGAACTAAACCTGAACTAAACCTGAACCAAACCTGTACTAAACCAGGACTAAACCTGAACTATACCTGAACCAAACCTGAACCAAACCTGAACTAAACTTGAACTAAACCTGAACTAAACCTGAACCAAACCTGTACTAAACCTGTACTAAACCTGGACTAAACCTGAAGTAAACCTGAATTATACTTGAACTAAACCTTAACCAAACCTGAACCAAACCTGAACCAAACATGTTCTAAACCTGAACTAAACCTGAAACAAACCGGGACTAAACCTGAAACTAAACCTGAACTAAACCTGAACTAAACCTGAACCAAACCTGTACTAAACCTGGACTAAACCTGAACTAAACCTGAATTATACTTGAACTAAACCTGAACTAAATCTGAACCAGACCTGAACCAAACATGTACTAAACCTGAACTAAACCTGAACTAAACCTGAACCAAACCTGAACCAAACATGTACTAAACCTGAACTAAACCTGAACTAAACCTGAACCAAACCTGAACCAAACATGTACTAAACCTGAACTAAACCTGAACTAAACCTGAACCAAACATGTACCAAACCTGAACTAAACCTGAACTAAACCTGAACTAAACCTGAACTAAACCTGTACTAAACCTGGACTAAACCTGAACTAAACCTGAACTAAACCGGGACTAAACTTGAAACTAAACCTGAACTAGACCAGAGATGAAGAAGGACTTGAACAGGACCAATCCGAGCTCACGTCAGGACAAAAAAATGGGTCAATTTAGGACCAAATAACGATGAGTTTGACCCCGCCCTCCAATGTGTTTCACTGTAAAAACAAGGCGTGAGACGTGTCTCGCCAAATGACTCCAATTAGTGGCATTTTACTTTCTAGAAATGATTGTTTTGATGAATCGATTGTTTAAAAGGCAAAATGACAGTGAATGAGATTTTGATTAAATGTGACACAAATAAAGCTGAAGTGAGTAAAATGTGTACAGTTTTTGTGTCTTTTTGATGTAATTGCAGCTCTGGGCCATAAAGCCTGGGTATGAACATATCATGATTTTTCTTACCAGTTTAGTTCAATTAGTTATCAGTATTTCAATAATCAATTCGTTAAATAACTTTTTGACCCCTTGTTTCACCCTGGAGTGCAATTATTTTTGTACTAATCCTATTGTAATCCTACTGTCTTAGTTTGGTGAGATGTATCAATATTTATCATCAAGTTGCAATTTGTGAAGAAAATATAAAAGGTTGTGGAAGTAGTGCCGACGGTTTCCACAATTATTCAACGAAATAAAGGTGTTGCCAGGTGCTGTTGTTTCTCAAATCAATAACTCTTGTGTAATTTATATGTTTTTTGGCCCGTGTTCACAATCTGGTTGCTAGGTAACAGTTGTGGGATTACCTCTACCGACTGTATGTCACATCTGCTGCTCATGTCCAGCCAGGAAGTGACGTTATAAACTTGAGCAAAATTGACAAAATAGAGAAAAATTGGCTTAAAAATATATAAAATCATGTTCACCAAGTTTGGGGGAAATGTGAAGTCTAACCTGTCACTTTAAGCACCTGAGAAGCATTTGATCACCTTTAAGCCACCATTTTTGTTCAAAGAGGATTCTCTATTCTCACAAAAAATGCCTCCTTCACTTCTCCCGCCAAAAATCTTCTCCTCACGTCTTCAATCAAGCGATTTATGGCTTCGAGATGGAGCTGCACCGCCCACTGCAAACCAGAGCTCTAGTGCCTCCTGTGTCGATTCAGTCTTTTTTGCATTTCGATGACTTTGAATAAACGACACGTGCGCCGTGTGATCGTACCGTTATTTTTTTTATTAAACCACAAATACAGACACCAAGTTTCAAGCTTTGGTAAAACAATTAAACGACATGTCACAACACAAACAGTACCAGCGACTAAACTTATATTAAATTAAGTTACTGTAAATAAGTAGAAGTGGGTAAACGGCTCACGCTGCTGCACAACGTCGAATAAATAGTTCCCCCGATGGACAAAACAGTGGTTTGATCCAACAGTTCAAGTCATTTCACGTTATGAAGTACATGTTAGCTCTAGTTTGTCGTAATAAGATCAGGATTGTGAAAGAGAGTGACAGCACAGGGCCATTTTCCCAGATGTTTTATGTATGTGTCGTACTGTGAGGCGCAAAAGGCGGTAAAAGCATTTAACTGAATTTAAATGAATGGCTTCTGAGTTAAAAACGGTATAATACAGACCAGGGCTATTCAACTTTATTTTCCCGAGGGCCAGATTTGTCAATACGATAAAACAACTACTGCTAGATTAGATTTTTGTGAGAAATAACATCCAAAATACTTTATCAAAATTGCCCTTCTAGAACTGAACCTGAATTAAGTTAGGACCAGACTAGGACCAGCCATGTCCGAACCAGGACTGATCCAGACTCAAACAAGAACTAAACCCAAGAACCAGAGTGCTAACCTAGAATTAAACCAGTAAACATGATTTTGATTTATTTTTTGCAATATTTTTAGGAAAATGGGCCGGAAAAAATTGTCTGGCGTGCCGGATTTCACCCGCGGGCCTTATGTTGACTAGCCCTTTACAAAACCGGTCTGAAATTTAAAAAAATTTCAGGCTTAACAAAGAACAAAAGTAAAGTACAACACATAAATACAGGACAAAAGCAAAGGTAGGTAGGTTTAGGTATATGTACTTTCTACTCCGCCACACGCAAACACCACAAAGGTTTTCAAGCACATTTATGACGACTTTCCTGAAGTTTTTGACTCGGAAAATGAAGTCAATTCAGCCGCCGTTGTTTACAGAAAATCAGCTCAATTCTTACTCAAGATCACTGACATTTGACTCTTAAATAAGTGTCTAAATCTTTGCGAAATACTTGTTCAAATGCGTACTTCGATACCGTTGCGTAAAGGTGCGGTACGTCGTTTTCTGGAGGCGTAACGTCACAGGAATAGAAAATTAAAACATGTTTCATGTTATACTGTGGAATATTAGTCTATTTTCTGGTTAAAACGTTTGCGAAATCGCGTAATTGCAAGAACGGGACGTTCCCAAACTGTGCAGCGTACCTGACCACGCCCAGGTGCTTCCATTGTCCGGGCTGCGTTCAAACGTGTCCTGGCATAATCCCGTTCCATAATCCAGTGAGTCCTGTCGTACCTTTTGGCTTGGTGTCGTTCCAGTCCAGGTTTAGCTCCAGACTTTGTCCCGCCGATTGCGCAGTCGGTTTTACGTGTACGAGCCCTAAACGTTTCATATTTTAAGCTTATTCATTGACTTTTGGAGCTACATTTTGAAGTCCCTGAACGTGATACTCCACCTCCAGATAAGAGAGTACCTTCAAAGTTACTCCAAAGTTTCCTCAAATTCTTTTTTCTTCTAAATAATTTCTTCTACCTGAGTATTATGCTTTTGAAGAAACAATACTCTGACTTAAGTACAATGAGTTTTTTTTACCACCTCTGCTGCCACATACTACAGCTTTAATCCCACTTATTTACTTTATTATTACTATTACTAGATAACATTAGAATTAAGTTGTTAGTTAGTGGTCTCCTGTCCAAACGTCTCAACGCAATTGAATTGAAGAGCATTCAGGAGTTTAAAAAAGCACAAAGATGATTGAATCTCACAGCGATTCTGTAGAAAACGTTACAGAACACATAGTGGTAAAAATTATATTTGTTCATAAACGTAAAAAAAAGAACTCTGACAGCTTATCGGCCAGTCTTTGCACCACTGCAGTTAAATAGTGGTTTTTAAACAGTTAAAAAGAAGAAGCCGAGCAAAGGAACTCATTTGTTTTAGAAATAAATAATAGTCAACACTAGAAAGACGTTTCTCCTTCTCACCGCACTCGGGTGACGCTAAAGTTCTAAAATATCAAGGGAAACATGCTGTAAAAAGCCAGAAAAAAGTATCATATGTCACCTTTAAACCATGCAAGTCTAGATTACTGAAGGAACTCGAGTTGGATGTTTGGGAACTTAAAATACAGCTTGTGTTAATGTTTATCTGCATTTAAGAACTCATTTTATCTGACAATTAGGCACTGGCTGGAATGATCAAGGCCAAAAATCTGAATTAAACTAAATTAAACGGGAACAAACACGTGGCGAAACCGTCCAAATAAAATGATAAAAACAGCTAAACATCCGTTACGTGCAAAAAGCTGTCGCCAAGTCCGTTTCCCTGCTGTTTCTAAAGTAAATTTGTCTACAAAAATTATGTAAAAAAAGAGAAAACGAGATCCGTCCACGTTAAAAGGAGCTGCTCAAAGTTGTACTCCGCCCGTTTGTCGGATGGAAGTTGGCGTTTTCAGTCCGTTTAGCGGCCCGGTTCACAGCAGCGTGGGCCCCTTGGTGGTGTAGTTCATGGAGGGGAAGTGCGGGCCGTCCGTGTCCCAGTGCGACGGGCCCTGGTGCGGGGCGGAGGCGACGCCGGGGCTCCAGTGGTTGATGTAGCTCGCCATTAGCAACGTTAGCTCCAAAATCTGGGAAACGTGAATACGATAATGATGAATGAAAACGCTTTAGCAAAATTCTTGTCCAAATGATTTTTCCTAAACAAAAATGGCCGTTTTGAGTCTAAACAGATGGCTCTTTTGGTCTCTGATGTCTGATTTACTCGGGAACAATCAGATTTCAAATAGATTTCTTTTGGCAAATAGAGTTAAACGACAGGATTTTATGATTTTCTAATTTTGACTTTATTTGGTGTATTTTTACCTGTTGTACATATAAATTATAGTTTTAGACCAATCGAGCAGGTATTTGTGGAGAAAATGTTGAAAAATCTGTAGAAAATTTTCAGGAAGTGACATCACACCAGGGACACTCATTCAAGTTTATGCAGAATTTACACAAAGAAACAACTTTTTTGATTATCTAAACACGAATTCAACCAAATAAAGTCGCTTTCAAATATTTTTAGTTGTCAAATATTGTAAAAAGTTTTTGGTCCAACGGTTGCAAACTAATTTCCTACACTAATTAAAAGGGTAATGTCATCAATTACAAAACAGGAAGTACAATTATAGACCTAAAAAAAATGAGCTATTCTGGCATATTTTTTTTGATATTTTTTTTAGCTAAATTTGAAACATATTTATCTTAACTCCATTTTAGTTTAATGAGTCCTCCGACCTGTCAGAGGCACTTTACGCTGTTGCCGGGCAACGCGGACTGACCGACTTCTTCACGTTCCGTACCTTCGGTTTGGCCAGTGTGAACACCAGCTTCTCCGCGCTCTTCTTCCCGACTCCGGGCTCCGTCTGCTGCGTCGTCACCAGCATGAAATCCTCTCTGCAGCCGCCGAACGTGATCACGCACTGGTACGGGTACGTCACCAGGGGGTGCTGTGTGCAAAAGGAATCGGTAACACCGCCGCGAACGAAACGAAAACGCAACGCAGGTTTCCTCAGTATTCATTGTGTCTACTTTAACAGACATTCCTCCACGTAAACAACTGACGTATTTTCTGGACTATAAGTCGCACCGGCGTATAAGTTGCACCAGCCAAAAAATGCATAATAGAGAAGAAAAAAAAACATATATAAGTCGCACTGGAGTATAAGTCGCATTTTTTGGGGAGATTTATTTGATAAAATCCAAGACCAAGAACAGACGTTTCATCTTGAAATGCAGTTTAAAATAATAACAGATGAGAGAACATGGTGAATAGGTGTACGTATGCTAACGCTAACACCTTCAGCTACATGACGTATGCTAACGCTAACACCTTCAGCTACATGACACACAGACAGAACTGTGGTAAGTGTCTGGTATGTTAACGTAACATATGAACAGTTATTCAGATAACTATAGCATAAAGAACATGCTAACAAGTTTACCAAAGCATCAGTTTTACCCCAAATCACTAAATCCATTGAATTCTACTTCCTCTGTGTCACTTCTAAACAACTCCACAAACTCCAGAGGAAGAGGAAGTGCAGATTCTTCTTCTGCGTCGCTCAGAGCCTAGAGCGCCCTCTTGTGGTTGCCAGTGTGAAAATAACGAATAATATCACATATAAATCGCTCTGGAGTATAAGTCGCACCTCGGCCAAAACTATGAAAAACGTATAGTAAAAAGAAAATCCGGTACTTCGCGTTAGTGTCAGCGCAGTTACCGTATCAGAACCTCGTCAAATAAACTGAAGAAACTACTTGGACGAGTCGACGAAACGCTTAAAATGTTTGTCCGGTTGATGGAATCTGACTTTCTTCTTTACGTGGATATGTTTTTTTTTTTTTTTGCTTACTACCGCCACGTCACCGTCATTTTTGGAACGCAACTATTTCACGTCACAAGAACAAACGATACACTGTGTAACGAGGTCTCACCATTGTCACGTCGAGTACGCACAAGCCGTCCTCATTGACCGCCAGCCAAACCTCAGTCTGCTCCACTGAAGACGGCGGCACCGGCTGAAAAGAACAAGCGAAAACCCGACTTATTTTGACGTTTCGTTCATGTCGAGAGAATCAAAGTCATAATTAGTGACGGTGAAAGAAATAAACACAGTATACAAGTTGGTACACGGCAACGGTTTATTATTTACAAGACGAGGACGGCGAGGGTTAATCTGTATATTCGTGTTTTGCTCATCGTAATCATTAATTGGACTGTACAGACTCTAAAATACATGCCAAAAGCTGTTTTATGACAAAGACAGAGGCATTATTAAAGCAAAATGTGACAAAAATGAATGAAAATTTGCAATTTTCCATTAATAACAATCTTTTTTCATGAATATTCTCTATCTAGAATCCTTCAATCAGCATATTTCAACCTTTATTTGGCTAAAAATACAGGCCTTTGTTTAAAAATCTCAACGTACAAAAGAAAAATGAGTTTGATTAGTTGATATACAGTAGGAATAACAGTTGAAATGATCAGTCTGAGCGTCAAATGTCGGTGAATGTGTCGTTCTTTGTAATTGGACGTGTGTTTTACCTTTGCCGAGAAAAGCCTGGCGCCGAACAGCGGCCACTTCCGAGCCACGGTGAGGTAAATGCGCACGCACTCGGAGCCGCTGCAGCCGCGGAGCGTGGCCCATTTACAGGCCAGCCGCTCGGACAGCTCTCTGACAGGGCAACATATTACATGAATGTTTTACATGTGTGTATGAACAGTTTAAATACAAAAAGAGCTGTGAAAATGACAATATGCACCGATTATTATTTATTCTTAATTCACAAGCAAGAAAAATGCCACGTCACATTACATTATATCGTCAAAATTGTATTGTTAAGATTGGAAACATGTCATTGCTATTTCTTTTGTATTTTGTATTAAAGGTCAAATATTATGCATTGTTTGTGTTGATAATGGTGCTCTTGAGCACGTTTATGTTGGCATTTCAAAAAACACAATATAACTTTGCCACAGCCTTGGGAGACGCCAGAGTAACTGAGCTTTGGCTCCATCTACTGGCTGCTGAGGAAATTGCACAATTTAAAAATCAACACTGTCGACTTCCTGGTTTAAGCCACGGCATTGCCATGATCATGATTTGATGACAGAAATGCACAGAACGAGTCCGAAGATGATTTATGGGCTTAAAAATGGCAAAGAAGATTCTCAGAGCCGCGTCGCAGATCGAGAAAACATGCAGCTAAATGCAGCTCCAGGTGTGTTTGTGATGAAAGAATAATGTTGGAACAGGGTTAAAAGCTCAAAACAGTCAATTTTGCATCATATTATGTTCTTAAAATTGTAACATAAACTTTCATTTTTACATTTTGTTCTTTATAAACCACACATTGAATAAAAAGCCTAAATAATAAAAACGTGTCCATTGACATTTGGCTCAAAAGTGCAGAACTGACCTTCATAGTGAAACTTTATTGTAGCAAGATGAAAATAGTTGTTTCTTATTGTTAAAAAATTACTACATGGCCTTTTAGCTTTTTTTTTTACCATACATGTTTTACCTGGAGTCTGATTTTTTGGAATAATAGCAAGTAAATACAGATAATTAAGCAGGGATTGTGTCAAAACAATACATTTTAAGCAATTGAAACAAAACTCTGAGTAAGCTAATGGTGAAGGAAAACCAGTACAACACGATTAAAAGCTCATTAAAGTCAGTTTTGTCCCCATTTTACACAATTCGTTCAGTTCGAGAGGCTCATCCTGCACGTGTCGAACGCCAATCGTACCTGAGCTGCTCCGCTCCGAGGTCCTGCCTGTACCGTTTGGGGTAAAACCTCTCCAGCGCCTGGGTCAGGATCAGCTGCGACTTGGGCTGAGGAGAACCTGAGGGAGACACCGGAGGGCGCTCTAGATCCCCGTGCTCCACCTGCGACAGGGGCAAAAAGCGATTGACCGATATCCGTACGACTCCGGGCGATGAAAGACGTGTGGGCGGCGCGAGCAACTGACCTGCGCCATGAGAGCGGCGACCTCCATGGCCAGCTCCTTGTTCACGGGGAAAAGTCCTTGCTGGACCTCGTCGTTCACCTGGTAGGCCAGAAGGAGGCGCTCTCGCTCCGTCTCGCCTTTTACCTGTGAGCGGAAACACAGCCTGGACACAAAAGAAGGACATATGCTGCGCGTTTTTTAACTAGTTTTTGAACAAAAGCAGAATCAGTAGTTCTTCTCAGGACTATTTTGGGCTAAAGTTCAGCCCCGCCCTTTTAAGAGTTTCCCACCTGTTCTTGTAGGTCAAGCGGACGATTCTCGTTCCCTCATTCTTCCCTGGATGTAGCTCCTTCAGGGCCTGTTCCCATTTGGAAATGACATCGCAGATCTGCAACGAGACGATACAGACTGCAATCAAGAGTAAGCAGTAGGGGCGGCGCCGTGGGGTTGTACAGGGTCCGGCACTATTCATTATAATTTTGGTTTGGTGAGTTTTGACTGCGGGTTTTGAAGTCTGGTCTTCCTCTAGAGACTTTTTGACATACATGATCAAATTGTTTATTCCATTAGAATCTACGCCCAAAGAAATGCTAAATGATAGTAACACCAACTGATGTTAATTTGTTTGAAACTCTTTCTGTCTGTAATATGTTTGCGTCAATGGAACTCAGAACAATCCCATTGCAAACACACGATGACCAAACATGTCCCAAAGACGTAACGTTTACCAAATAACCTGTTCCTAAACCCTTAACCTGTCTGTGGAAACATATATTATCTAAAATAAACATTTGCTAGAATAACCACAAATGCAAAGTGGACTGAAGTGGTGCAAATGCTGCAGTGCATCATGGGAACTGTAGTTCAAATGGTGGGTCTGGTGTGTCTGGTGTGTCTGGTGGGACTGGTGGGTCTGGTGGGACTGGTGGGTCTGGTGGGTCTGGTGGGTCTGGTGGGTCTGGTGAGACTGATGGGACTGATGGGACTGGTGGGTCTGGTGGGACTGATGGGACTGGTGGGTCTGGTGGGTCTGGTGGGTCTGGTGGGACTGATGGGACTGGTGGGACTGGTGGGACTGGTGGGTCTGGTGGGACTGGTGGGACTGGTGGGTCTGGTGGGACTAATGGGACTGGTGGGTCTGGTGGGTCTGGTGGGACTGATGGGTCTGGTGGGACTGATGGGTCTGGTGGGACTGATGGGACTGGTGGGACTGGTGGGACTGGTGGGACTGGTGGGTCTGGTGGGACTGATGGGACTGGTGTGTCTGGTGGGTCTGGTGGGTCTGGTGGGACTGGTGGGTCTGGTCGGACTGATGGGTCTGGTGGGTCTGGTGGGTCTGGTGGGTCTGGTGAGACTGATGGGACTGATGGGACTGGTGGGTCTGGTGGGACTGATGGGACTGGTGGGTCTGGTGGGTCTGGTGGGTCTGGTGGGACTGATGGGACTGGTGGGACTGGTGGGACTGGTGGGTCTGGTGGGACTGGTGGGACTGGTGGGTCTGGTGGGACTGATGGGACTGGTGGGACTGATGGGACTGGTGGGACTGGTGGGACTGGTGGGTCTGGTGGGACTGATGGGACTGGTGGGTCTGGTGGGTCTGGTGGGTCTGGTGGGACTGATGGGTCTGGTGGGACTGATGGGTCTGGTGGGACTGATGGGACTGGTGGGACTGGTGGGACTGGTGGGTCTGGTGGGACTGATGGGACTGGTGTGTCTGGTGGGTCTGGTGGGTCTGGTGGGACTGGTGGGTCTGGTCGGACTGATGGGTCTGGTGGGACTGATGGGACTGGTGGGACTGGTGGGACTGGTGGGTCTGGTGGGACTGATGGGACTGGTGGGTCTGGTGGGTCTGGTGGGTCTGGTGGGACTGGTGGGTCTGGTCGGACTGATGGGACTGGTGGGACTGATGGGACTGGTGGGACTGATGGGACTGATGGGTCTGGTGGGACTGATGGGACTGGTGGGACTGGTGGGACTGATGGGACTGGTGGGACTGATGGGACAGATGGGTCTGGTGGGACTGATGGGTCTGGTGGGACTGATGGGACTGGTGGGACTGGTGGGACTGGTGGGACTGGTGGGTCTGGTGGGACTGATGGGTCTGGTGGGACTGATGGGACTGGTGGGACTGGTGAGTCTGGTCGGACTGATGGGACTGATGGGACTGGTGGGACTGATGGGACTGGTGGGACTGATGGGACTGATGGGTCTGGTGGGACTGATGGGACTGGTGGGACTGGTGGGACTGATGGGACTGGTGGGACTGATGGGACAGATGGGTCTGGTGGGACTGATGGGTCTGGTGGGACTGATGGGACTGGTGGGACTGATGGGACTGATGGGTCTGGTGGGACTGATGGGACTGGTGGGACTGGTGGGACTGATGGGACTGGTGGGACTGATGGGACAGATGGGTCTGGTGGGACTGATGGGTCTGGTGGGACTGATGGGACTGGTGGGACTGGTGGGACTGATGGGACTGGTGGGACTGATGGGACTGATGGGACTGGTGGGACTGATGGGACTGATGGGACTGGTGGGACTGATGGGACTGGTGGGACTGATGGGACAGGTGGGTCTGGTCCTGTACCTTGGCTGCTGGCTGCAGGCAGTGCTCCAGGTCTTTCCCTGAAGGATCGTCCGTGAACAGGCAGAACCCGGAGAGCTGAGGCTTCCTCATCGCAATCCTCTGGTTCAAAGTGTTCAGGAACTCCTCCACTGTGGTCGAGCCGTCAAAACCGACCACCTGCAGCAGAAGAAAAGAGACTATAATAGAACAATTCGATCTGATCATGCTCTGACCTGCTCTGACCTGGTAGGTGCTTTTCGTATAGTATATTTGTACAGTATACACATGACCTCTGACCTGGTAGGTGCTGTTGGTGAAGTATCTCTGACCTGGTAGGTGCTGTTGGTGAAGTATATTTGCACAGTATACACGTGACCTCTGACCTGGTAGGTGCTGTTGGTGAAGTATCTCTGACCTGGTAGGTGCTGTTGGTGAAGTATCTCTGACCTGGTAGGTGCTGTTGGTGAAGTATATTTGTACAGTATACATGTGACCTCTGACCTGGTAGGTGCTGTTGGTGAAGTGCACTGGGATGCTGAAGGGCAGTGAGTGGTGGTATGGGTTCCTCAGTAAAATGGACACGATCTCCATCCGGGACGGTCTGGCTTCTCTCTCACCGTTCTGCAGAGCCCGCTCCACAGATCTCTGACAGTACACGGCGTATTTACCCACCTCGCTCCTGTGGGCGGGGCAGAAGCAGGGCAGGGGTCAGTCACCAACAAGATGTGAATACGTTGAAGGACGGGATTAACGCGGGATGGAATGGAACTGGTAAAATAATCTGGGGTGGGAAGTACTTACTTACATTTACTCGGCTACATTTACCAGGGTGACTTTCGAAAGAAATTGTACTTCTCAGATTAGTTTTCATACTTTTTTACAAGTGACAAAAGATTTATGTTTCCTTCTTAAGATATGATTTAGTTTTTCTCATTTTTGAGTCTATTCTGTGAAAATACCAGATTTTTTTTGCTTTATTTAATGTTTTGGCCTCGCATCAACTTTACAAATCTTTAATACATCTGATGTTCAGCCAATTAATCTTACTAGAATACAAGTTTACCCAAATATATTTACTCACTTGAAGAAACAAGACTCTTACTTGAGTAAAATGTATGGCAAGAATTTTCGCATAACCATAATAACAGTTGTCTAAAATATTCGAGTCATACTATCTTTTTTTGTCATTAAAAGGTTATGCAAACGTGGTAAACATAAATGACACGACAGTTAGTCAAGATTATTACTTTTTTTTTTTTTTAAATATACAAATAAATGAATAATTGTGTCAAAGAGCAATAAGAAAAGGGCTAAATTAAACTTCACTTTCACAAACGAATCTTGTCCACACAAAAATATCAATAAATGAATAAAGGTAAATAAATGCTTAGAGACTAAATGGATGAATATGTGAAAAAGTGAAGCGACGTAGCAGTACTTTGTGGGCGTGTCTCTCACCGTGGGTCGGCGTGGCGATGTAAATACTGTCGCAGATACCACAGGAAGTGTTGCTGAGGCAGGAACAGAGCCACGCACAGAGACAACAGCTGCCAGCACTGGGACAACACACCAGCAGAAGTTACACACACATATAACACACACATACAACACACCATCAGAAGTTACACACGTATAACACACACATACAACACACCAGCAGATGTTACACACGTATAACACACACATCCAACACACACGCAGAAGTTACACACACATATAACACACACATACAACACACCATCAGAAGTTACACACGTATAACACACATGTATAACACACACATTATATAACACAGACATACAACACACCAGCAGATGTTACACACGTATAACACACACATCCAACACACCAGCAGATGTTACACACGTATAACACACACATACAACACACCAGAAGAAGTTACACACGTATAACACACACATTATATAACACACACATCCAACACACCAGCAGATGTTACACACGTATAACACACACATACAACACACCAGAAGAAGTTACACACGTATAACACACACATACAACACACCAGAAGAAGTTACACACGTATAACACACACATCCAACACACCAGAAGAAGTTACACACGTATAACACACACATACAACACACCATCAGAAGTTACACACACATATAACACACACGTATAACACACACATACAACACACCAGCAGAAGTTACACACACAGGTATAACACACACATACAACACACCAGCAGATGTTACACGCACATACATATAACACCTATATGAATAACACACCAGCAGAAGTT
This sequence comes from Eucyclogobius newberryi, assembly GCF_026437365.1. NCBI lineage: Eukaryota > Metazoa > Chordata > Actinopteri > Gobiiformes > Gobiidae > Eucyclogobius > Eucyclogobius newberryi. The sequence goes on from NW_027315846.1 coordinate 3,800,886, forward strand.
ACACACACAGCTATAACACACACATACAACACACCAGTAGATGTTACAGGTATAACACACACATACAACACACCAGTAGATGTTACAGGTATAACACACACATACAACACACCAGTAGATGTTACAGGTATAACACACATCTAAAACACATATACATAACACACAAGTAGAAGTTACACACACAGGTATAACACACACATATATAACACACATGTATAAGACACACATACAACACACCAGCAAAAGTTACAAACACATATACAACACACATGTGTAACACAGACGTACAACACAGCAGCAGAAGTTACACACACACACACACAGGTATAACACACACATATATAACATACCAGTAGATGTTACACACACAGGTATAACACACATGTATAGCACACACATACAACACACACACACACACACATATAGACACTGGGGAAGGGACATACAGTACACCTCTGGAGAATGATTTTGTGACTTTTAATTTTTTTAATTATCCATCCATCCATCCATCCATCCATTTTCTACCGCTTGTTCCCTTTCGGGGTCGCGGGTGACTGGAGCCTATCCCAGTGACTTCGGGCTTTAGGCGGGGTACACCCTGGACAGTGGCCAACTTGTCGCAGGGCCAACACAGAGACATAGACATTACAGACAGTTCACTCTCACATTCATTCACTAGGGCCAATTTAGAGTCACCAATTTTACCTAACACATGCATGTCTTTGGATGGTGGGAGGAAGCCGGAGAGAACCCACGGTAACACGGGGAGAACATGCAGACTCCACCCAGAGAGATCATGTGATGTTGGTCTGGTCCGGGAATCGAACCCATGATCTCCTTCTTGGGAGGCAAGAGCACTATCCGCCTTTGCCACCGTGCACAATTAATTAATTAAAATTTTATTTAACATAAACATATAACATTTAATTATTCTATTTTTTCCATTTTAGAATTTTGATCACCGTGACGACAGCATCTTAAAGGGCCTGTATATGCAATGAGATATAAAATACAAAAGTGCAATAAATAGAAGGGTTTATGCATTTATTCGAGTCTAAATCTCGTTTTCCCGGAGGCATCTCGTATACCTTAATCACAGATAATTACAGACGGCGTTCCCGACCTGTGTGAGCGCGTAGGTGTGCGGCGTGCGGCGGTTGGTCTGCTTGATCAGCTGACAGTAGATCTCGTTCTGCAGCTCCGGGTGGCTCAGACACACCTGCAGTGCATTCTGGGCCAGCGACGTGTGGTAGTCGACCGAGGGGGACTCCACCAGGACGTTTATGAAGAGCTGACACGACTGCGGAGAGACACGAGAGGACGGGGTTGTGTGAGTGTAATACCGACGCACGGACAGCAGGGGGCGGCAGAGTAAAGATAGAACACTCTAGAATGACATCTTTACTATGGATTATGTCATTATATGTTCCTGTAAGAGCAGCTGCTGAACTAAGACAAGAATAACCTTCAAAATGAACACAGATAATGTCTAATCAATGGGATTTTTTTTTATTATTTGATTATTTATTTTCATTAAAACAATTAAAAAGTTTGATATGGATTCATAATTTAGCCCTGCATCATGTGTTCATTTGCATAATAACATTGTCACATCAAAGTTGTGCAAATAAATGAGGAAAATGGAAAATAAACTGAAAATAATAATGCAAAATGGATTTTTCGATACCGTTATCCAAGGTTTTTTATTGTTGAAAAAATTGATTTAAAATGTTTTCATCTGTGATATTTGTTGCATGGTTGTGTAAAAATACTGCCATATTCTTTGTTTATTATTCTATTTAGAGTTTTAGTCATTAGTCTGTTCCAAAAGAGGCAAATCTGATGCGTCTGACAGTGACTGTGCCTCACATAGACCTGTTTCTGTTCTGAATGTGGATTATCGTAAATACAACTCCATTATATCCAAACGAATGGAACAGATACTTCCACATTTAATCCACCACGATCAGACGCCGTTTATGTACAGACAAAAGACACAAGACGACATTAGACAATCTTTACACATAATGAACCATGACAAAAACAACAAAACGAAGCCGCAATAATTCGTTTGGACGCTGAAAAAGCTTTTGATTCTGTTCGCTGGCATTATTTATTTACAGTGTTTAACAAAATTCAAATAGACGACTTAATTGTATTTGAAAAAAGAAAGAAAAGAAAACGTGGGAAAGACAAATGAGCTGAAACAGAGCAAATGGAGCAGATTTTTTTAAAAATACTGTATTTTTCTAACTGTAAATCGCACCTTTTTTATAGTTTTGGCCGGAGTGTGACTTATACTTATATTTATACTTATATACTGATACGCGACTTATATGTGATACAATTTTTTATTTTCACACTTTTCACACCACATTTCATACTCCAGTGCGACTTATATGTTTTTTTTTTCTCTATTATGCATTTTTTGGCTGGTGCGACTTATACACCGAAAAATACAGTATAAACTTTTCAATATGGGACCAATGCGTGACATCTGGGAAACAATTTGATTTGTCAGTTCTGAAAAAGAGCATCACCTCCAGGCGTTTTATCAAACCGAACGTGAAAATACTGCATTTCTAGACTATTTCTAACCCGAGCTTCAACTGTGTCGCCGCGGATTAAGATATAAACGTGTAAAAACCGTGTGGGCCGTTCTACAAGCGGCGCTGGTACAAACATTCCTCTGAACAGGTCGTCTTTCTCGCTCCGTTTGGTCAAAGTGAGAAAAAAAGCTCCCATGGGAACGGCTCCTCGGAGCGTGAAGCGGGATCCGACTGGGCAGATGAAAGACTGGAAAACCATCCTCCTTCTTTACAGTGACACAAAACCTTTCCCTCTCGCCGCGTCCCGTCTAATCCTCGCCCTCTCGACCCGCTCGGCCCGTTTAAAGGTCTGAGGCCGGGCCAGGATTGAACCCGATCCAGAACCAGGACAAAACCCGGACTGAACCCGATCTGAAACCCGGACTGAACCCGATCTGAAACCCGGACTGAACCCGATCTGAAACCAGGACTGAACCAGGACTGAACCCGATCTGAAAACAGGACTAAACCTGATCCGAAATTGGGACTAAAACCGATCTGAAACCAGGACCTAACACGATCCAAAACCAGGACTGAACTCGATCCGGAACCAGGACTAAACCTGACCTGAAACCAGGACTAAACCCGATTCAGTCTTGGTTCAGTCCTGGTTCAGACCTGATTTAGTCCTGGTTCGTCCTGGTTCAGTCCTGGTTCTGTCCTGGTCCTGGTTCAGTCCTGGTCCTGGTTCAGTCCTGGTCCTGGTTCAGTCCTGGTTTAGTCCCGGTTCAGTCCTGGTTTAGTCCTGGTTCAGTCCTGGTTCAGTCCTGGTTCAGTCCTGGTCCTGGTTCAGTCCAGGTCCTGGTTCAGTCCTGGTTCTGTCCTGGTCCTGGTTCAGTCCTGGTTCAGTCCAGGTCCTGGTTCAGTCCTGGTTCAGTCCTGGTCCTGGTTCAGTCCTGGTTCAGTCCTGGTCCTGGTTCAGTCCTGGTTCAGTCCAGGTCCTGGTTCAGTCCTGGTTCAGTCCTGGTCCTGGTTCAGTCCTGGTTCAGTCCTGGTCCTGGTTCAGTCCTGGTTCAGTCCTGGTCCTGGTTCAGTCCTGGTCCTGGTTCAGTCCTGGTTCAGTCCTGGTCCTGGTTCAGTCCTGGTCCTGGTTCAGTCCTGGTTCAGTCCTGGTCCTGGTTCAGTCCTGGTCCTGGTTCAGTCCTGGTTCAGTCCGTGGCAGTAGGATCTCTCCTTCACTGTGGTTTTCCTCCAGGTTTCTACTTTTTCCCACAGTGTTTCTGTAGTTTCTCCTGCAGTGGGAGGGTCTGAGGACAGGGGGCGCTCTGAGGAGGCGCTCTGCAGGACAGGGGGCGACAGGGGGCGCTCTGGAGGACAGGGGGCACTCTGGAGGACAGGGGGCGCTCTGAAGGACAGGGGGCGCTCTGGAGGACAGGGGGCGCTCTGGAGCACAGGGGGCGCTCTGAAGGACAGGGGGCGACAGGGGGCGCTCTGGAGGACAGGGGACGCTCTGGAGGACAGGGGGCGCTCACAGGGGGCGCTCTGGAGGACAGGGGGCGCTCTGGAGGACAGGGGGCGCTCACAGGGGGCGCTCAGGAGGACAGGGGGCGCTCTGGAGGACAGGGGGCGCTCTGGAGGACAGGGGGCGCTCTGGAGGACAGGGGGCGCTCTGAAGGACAGGGGGCGCTCTGGAGGACAGGGGGCGCTCTGGAGGACAGGGGTGCTCTGGAGGACAGGGAGCGACAGGGGGCGCTCTGGAGGACAGGGGGCGCTCTGGAGGACAGGGGGCGACAGGGGGCGCTCTGGAGGACAGGGGGCGCTCTGGAGGACAGGGGGCGCTCTGAAGGACAGGGGGCGACAGGGGGCGCTCTGGAGGACAGGGGGCGACAGGGGGCGCTCTGGAGGACAGGGGGCGCTCTGGAGGACAGGGGGCGCTCACAGGGGGCGCTCAGGAGGACAGGGGGCGCTCTGGAGGACAGGGGGCGCTCTGGAGGACAGGGGGCGCTCTGAAGGACAGGGGGCGCACTGGAGGACAGGGGTTTTCTGGAGGACAGGGGGCGCTCTGGAGGACAGGGGGCGCTCTGGAGGACAGGGGGCCGCTCTGAAGGACAGGGGGCGCTCTGGAGGACAGGGGGCGCTCACAGGGGGCGCTCTGGAGGACAGGGGGCGCTCACAGGGGGCGCTCAGGAGGACAGGGGGCGCTCTGGAGGACAGGGGGCGCTCTGGAGGACAGGGGGCGCTCTGAAGGACAGGGGGCGCTCTGGAGGACAGGGGTTTTCTGGAGGACAGGGGGCGCTCTGGAGGACAGGGGGCCGCTCTGAAGGACAGGGGGCGCTCTGGAGGACAGGGGGCGCTCTGGAGGACAGGGGGCGCTCTGAAGGACAGGGGGCGCTCTGGAGGACAGGGGTGCTCTGGAGGACAGGGGGCGCTCTGGAGGACAGGGGGCGCTCTGGAGGACAGGGGGCCGCTCTGGAGGACAGGGGGCCGCTCTGGAGGACAGGGGGTGCTCTGGAGGACAGGGGGCCGCTCTGGAGGACAGGGGGCCGCTCTGGAGGACAGGGGGCGCTCACAGGGGGTGCTCTGAGATTTGGCATTTATATTTTCACATTGTGCATTGTGGGAAATGTTGAGTGCACTAGTTTTTCACCTCCTGGACATTCGGACACAACTAAGAATGGCGTGAGCCCTAAACAGTGCCCTCTGTAGGTAACACATACCGTATTTTCTGGACTATAAGTCGCACTGGAGTATGAAATGCGGTCAAGTGTGAAAATAACAAATAATATCACATATAAGTCGCTTATATATAAGTATATAAGTATAAATATAAGTATGAGTCGCACCCCGGCCAAAACTATGAAAAAAGGTGCAACTTATAGTCCGGAAAATACGGTATGTTGAAATTCTGGTGTAACATTTTATCGCTCTATAGTTTATAGTGTAATTGTGTCATTTTACGCACTTTGCTCTAGTCAGTGAAGCCTTGAATCTCCCAGAATCCACCTTTAATGTGCATTTCCATATTTGGATGCGTGTGAACAATGCTACCGCGCATTAGCATCGCCGTAGCCGCTCCGACCAGACCGACCTTGAAGAGTTTTATGGCCTCGGTCTGCAGCGCCTCGGACGGCAGAGTGGTCAGCGGCGCTCTCAGTCCGTCCTTGCAGAAGCTCAGGGCCCCGCTCCTCCACGGCGCCGATTCTGGGAAGAGAAGGAAAACAAAAGCCGCCGGCGCGACCAGAATAAACGACAGTCGCGAGACGGTACGCAGCGCAAACATCGGGATTACGTTTCAAAGAGCGGGGCCATAAACGGCGTCCGCGCGGAGGATTAGCGCGTCCCGGACCGCGATAGAAATAACGCGCGGAGGTGTTAGCGGCCGTGCTAATTATACGACGACGGGGAATTTCGTGTTTGTGTACGTGCGGCGGTGTTAGCGCCTGTGCTAATTATACAGCCGCGCTTCAGGAACGACGGGGATGAGACGTTTCTTCGATGCTTTTAAGTCGTCGTAATTATTGCACGTCGTTTGTTTCGACGTCGTCCATATTCTGTCCTCGTTCGTTATTTGGATAAATCGACGTAAAGACCTGGTTTAGCCCAGTTTTCTTTACACGCTTTTGGCTTCATCCAAGTTCAATTTTTTTGTAAATTCCTAGTTCAGTAGCATGCCTGAATTACCCTAGTTTACCGTATTTTCTGGACTATAAGTCGCACCTTTTTTCCGAGGTGTGACTTATACTTATATTTATACTTATATACTTATACTCCAGAGTGACTTATATGTGATATTATTTGTTATTTTCACACTTGCAACAGCATTTCATCCTCCAGTGCGACTTATATATATTTTTTTCTTCTCTATCAAGCATTTTTTGCCTGGTGCGACTTATACTCCGGTGCCACTTATAGTCCAGTGCGAATTATATTCCGGAAAATACGGTAGTTGGGTTTGGTTTAGTCCCATTTAAACTCTTTATAAAGCTTCTCGATTTGTCCTGGTAAAGTATCGGACAAAGTTTACTCCCGGTTTAGCCCTTGTTTCTGAACGACACATTCATCTAATTTTGTCCAAACGTCGTCTCATTTCAGACAAACGACTAAACACGTCGCTCTGAAATAGCACCGTGACAAATGGCTGACCTAATTAAATCAAGTTGCCATTGTGTCAATGTGAAGAAAATAACTCCGCGGCCGCACGACGCCGAGGCTAAAGCTGCGGATAGACGAAAGCGGATTTGAGGTCCGAACCTAGGTCTCCGTCCACGTCCAGGAGCTTCCCGATGAGCCGCTCGTACTCGGTCCCCACTCGGAGGTCGGCGCTGCTGCCGGCCGCTACGCTCAGGTGGTACAGCCATGTGTCCTGAGGGGGAGGAGCCACAGACATATAGTGTGTACTTACATTTTGCGCTCTCACTGGTACACGCAAAGAAACACATACGAGACTTCTGTTTAACCCGACGCAAGGAGACATTTTATGCATCGTTTGTATCGGTTTTGGCCTTTAAATGAATGATCTTGGACTTAAAACTAAACGCACACTTCATATCTTGTGTTTGCCATGCCAAGAACTGAGTTAGAGCTCCGTCTACTGGCTGCAGAGGGAATTACATGACAAAAAGACTGCAGTTAATGCTTTTAAGTCTCGTATAAAAACGCACTTTTATTCACTGGCATTTAACCCGGCACGAGAATTGTGTAGTCCTCTGACTGTCTTTTATTATTTTATATATTTTATGTCGTTTTTAATGAGTTTGATTTGACTTTATATGTTTTATAGTAGAAAAAGCTTCAGTTGTAGTCATCTGGACTCAGTTTGAAAAAATAGACGTTTCGACTCTCATCCAAGAGTCATTGTCAATAAAAGAATTTAGATCGAGAACTCCGATATTAATACTGTTCTGTGGTAAGACCCACCCATTGGGCGGAGCCTTCCTGAAGTAGAAAGAGTTGTTTGTTTCAACAGAAACTCCCCACTTGTATCTACCGAGCTAGCCTATTCAGAATCTTAATGGGCTATTAGAATCCTCTTTGTCTTTGTGAGACCCTGGCTCAACCACCCTGAGTACCTGATTAGCATCCGAATGTCCTTGTCCTGGTCCTCTACCTTTCCAGGGGTTCAGTAACCCATTATAAATAATAGGAAGATTAAACCTTAGCCCTCCCTTTCTGTTTAAAGAAGGTCTTTCTTTTTTAACAAAAATAGCTTCCTTGCCTCCTCTTTCAAACCATCTTTTCTCCCTGCTTAAAACCTTCACCTCACCGTCTTCAAACGAGTGATTAGAGGCTTCAAGATGGAGATGCACGGCGCTCTGTGGTCCTGAACTTGTATTTCTTCTGTGCTGATAAAGCCTCTTGTGTAGAGGCTGTTTCGTCTCACCTATGTAACGTTCTTTACAGCTTTCTTCACTGCATTGGATCGAATAAACTACATTGCTCTGTTTTTGAGTCGGCAACTTGTCCTTAGGGTGAACCAGTTTTTGTCTTAAAGTGTTGCCTGGTTTAAAATAAACAGGGACTTCGTGTTGTCTAAAAATTCTCTGCAGTTTTTCCGACAGGCCAGACACATAAGGGATAGAAACACCCTTCCTTCTCTGTTCAGTTTCCCTTTTGTCCTGCTTCTTGGTTCTCTTCACTCTGTTGAGAGCCCAAGCGGGGTAACCACAGGCTGAGAGGGCATTTCGGACATGTTTTTCCTCTTTCTTCTTGCCCTCTGAGCTGGTGGGCACACCTTGAGCTCTGTGTTGTAAGGTTCTGATCACACCCAGCTTGTGCTGTAGTGGGTGGTTGGAACTAAAGAGCAGATACTGGTCCGTGTGTGTAGGTTTCCTATATACTTCTATTTGGAGTTTCCCGTCCTCTCCTCTGATCGTGGAACAATCAAGAAAGGCCAAGCGATTCTCCTTAGCGTCTTCTCTTGTAAACCTGATATGTGGGTCCACAGCATTGATGTGATCAGAGAAGGTTTCCAGCTCTTGTTTCTTAATTGTTACAAAAGTATCATCGACATAGCGTAGCCACAGTTTTGGGGCTATGCCTGAGAATGAGGCCAGTGCCTTCTTCTCAAAGTGCTCCATGTACAGGTTGGCCACTATGGAAGAGACGGGCGAGCCCATGGCACAGCCATGAATCTGTCTGTAAAATTGTCCCCGGAATTGAAAGTAAGTGGTGTTCAGACAGATGTCCAACAGTTTACATATGTGTTCAGGTGTCAGTTTGGTCCTTTCCTGTAGGGTGGTGTCTTCCTGCAGTCTGATCCTCACTGCTGCTACTGCATCAGAGGTCGGGATGCAGGTGAACAGGGACACAACATCATATGAAACCATGAGGTCATCTGGGTCCAGTTGGAGATGTTTCACTTTGTCCACAAAGTTGTGCGTGTTATCCACATGATGTTCCGAATTCCCCACAAGCGGAGCCAATATAGTTGTTAAATGCTTGGCCACATTGTAAGTGATGGAATCTGTGCTGCACACTATGGGTCTGAGTGGAACCTCCTTTTTGTGTATTTTTGGGAGGCCATAAATGCAGGGCATGGCTTCACCAGGATACAGTCTGTAATACAGAGGCCGGTCTATCGCTTCCTCTTTTTCCAGCCTTTGTAAACAGTCTATCACTTTCTTCTTGTAGCCACTGGTCGGATCTCTTTTCAAGCGCTCGTATGTGGTCGTGTCCTCGAGGAGGGTGTGGACTTTGGCTTCGTAATCAGCTGCGTTGAGAATCACAGTGCAACGTCCCTTGTCTGCTGGGAGGATGTTGATGCTATGATCTTTTTCTAGTGCTGAAAGTGCTTTTCTCTCTTCAGATGTGATATTTGAAGGCGGTGGTTTGGCACTCTGCAGGTGCCGTGCATCTCCATCTTGAAGCCTCTAATCACTCGTTTGAAGACGGTGAGGTGAAGGTTTTAAGCAGGAGAAAAGATGGTTTGAAAGAGGAGTCAAGGAAGCTATTTTTGTTAAAAAAGAAAGACCTTCTTTAAACAGAAATGGAGGGCTAAGGTTTAATCTTCCTGTTATTTATAATGGGTTACTGAACCCCTGGAAAGGTAGAGGACCAGGACAAGGACATTTAGATGCTAATCAGGTACTCAGGGTGGTTGAGCCAGGGTCTCACAAAGACAAAGAGGATTCTAATAGCCCATTAAGATTCTGAATAGGCTAGCTCGGTAGATACAAAGGGGGGAGTTTCTGTTGAAACAAACAACTCTTTCTACTTCAGGAAGGCTCCTCCCAATGGGTGGGTCTTACCACAGAACAGTATTAATATCGGAGTTCTCGATCTAAATTCTTTTATTGACAATGACTCTTGGATGAGAGTCGAAACGTCTATTTTTTCAAACTGAGTCCAGATGACTACAACTGAAGCTTTTTCGACTATGGAACACGCCTGGACGAATGAGGGATTACACCGACATATGTATATGTTTTATGTTGTTTTTGATGAGTTTTGATTTGACTTTATATATTTTATGTTGTTTTTAATTTGTTTTAATTTGATTTTATATATTTATGTTGTTTTAATGAGTTTTAATTTGATTTTATATCTTTTATGTTGTTTTTAATGAGTTTTTATCTGATTTAATATATTTTATGTTGTTTTTAATTCATTTTTATTTAATTTTATATATTTTATGTCGTTTTTTATTTGATTTTATATAATTTATGTTGTTTTTAATTCGTTTTTATTTGGTATTAATTTATTTTTTAGGTATTCATTTATTTTTTTAACATATTTTACTTGTGCTTGTTTTGTACTCTGTGCAGCTCTTTGGAGACTTTGTGTTGGTAAAATGTGCTATACAAATACATTTGGATTGGATGATTTATGGACTCAAAAACCACACGCAGTTTTGAAACGGAGTGTTTTCTGAGGCTGAGAGTCGAACACGTGCGAAAGAAGTTAAATGCAAAGTATGTTTTGGACGAGGGGACGACGCTAGAACATGTTTAAAAGCTTAAAAACGTCAACCGTGCGGGTAGTGTGAGTCGTTCTTCGTACCTTCTCCTGTTTGGTCCCTATGAGCAGGTAGGTGGGGCTCTGGTCCGGGGGCTGGATCACCAAAGTGCAGTGCGAGGAGATGAAGCCCTGCCCGCCGGCCTCGTAGTCCTCGTCGGAGTCGCACGAGCGGTCCACCTCGTGCACCGAAGCGTCGCGGAGCTGCAGCTGACCCAGGGGCAGCTGAGCGGGAGACGGGGACGGGGGTTTAAAACGACAGAAAAGTCAACATAAAGACGCGTTTAGGTTAAAAAAAAAGACGAGAAAAGTGAGCGCTTCAGAGGCTTTTTGTGGTAAAAATGTAAAAAATGCTGCTCATCAAAGCTTAGCGAACAATAAAAAGCTGTAAAAAGTATGAGTCTTTTATTTTTTACACGTGTTTCGACTTATTTGGGGAAAATTGTCATGCATTTTGTTCATTTCTACGCTTAATTGTCGCCGTTGGGAAATTCATCATCTGCATTTGACCCGTTCTTCAGTCATCGCTCTGGGTCACGCCTCGTTTACGCTTGAGCGGATCAAAATTGGGTTTGAGTTGGCGCCGACCAGGAACGTCACAATTTAAAATGTTAGTATTTTAATTCAATGATTATTGTGAGAATGAACATTGCAATTTAACGATTATTTGCGATTATAAACGACCCAAAACGATGGTAAAATTCTACATTTTCTTTCCTTCTTATTTTCTTCACAATCGATTTGACATAAACAGCAATATAAAAAATAACTTCACATTTAGGTTTAGTTTTTTTTGAGGAAAGTGAGCGGAAAGGACTAAAATTTCAATTAATTCAACAAAAAAACGCTAAAAAAACGCAACAAAAACAACAACAAAAAACGCTTTTCTATCAATAAAAAAAAAATAAAATCACTATTATATTTTTTAATGTTTATATTGTGACCTAAATAATAACGATTATCAATTATCCTAATAATCTGGACATCCGTTGGCGCAATAATCAAAACACAACAATTATTTAGGCACCAGAATACAATAATCCTGTCTTTTTAAGGTATTAATCTCATTTTTTTTTATCAGTTCGTATTTCAGAATCCTACTTTTAAAACATGTATCTTAATCACAATAATCGTCCTGCAAATGTCACACAGAACATCCCCGGGGAATCGAACCCGGGACCTTCTCGTTGTGAGGCTAAAGCGGCAGTAAACATCGTGGTACAAACCTTATCTTCCTTGTTCCGATAATAGTGGAAGACTTTCCCGACTAAAGCGCACCACACCAGCTTCGAGTGCCCGTGTTTGACCTGCCACAGTCACAAACAAACAAACAAACAAACACACACAAACAAACAAAAAGCAGAAATCAGATCATAAACCAATAAATCGATCTGTCGTTTGGCGCCCGGAGATGTCAGATTATTGAAATGTGCGTAATCTGATTTCTTTCAAATTGTTCACACTTGAGACTATTTAAATGACACAAAACAAATGGAAAAAAGGCAAACGAATGTGGCAAAAAAGAAAAGAAAAAAAAAGGCAGATTTATTCTAAAGAACATTGCAAAAAGACAAAAATAACAGAGAAAATCCATTGCACGTTTTCTTTCAGATGCAACAGTTACTCTACACAATACGCTACATTACCATCTAAAATAAGATAATACGTAGTCGAAATAAGTAGTATTCCTCTTATATTTATATATTTTGACCTTAAAGTATGATTTGCCAATAGAACAAGCACATTTTGTTAATATTTCAAGTGTAGTAGCATTTCTTTCCTCATTTCAAGAGTAACGTGCAATGGATTTTAAAATAACTCTTTAAATCTGAAAAAAATGTCTCTGTAATTTATGTCTTTTTGCTATGGATTTTAAAATAACTGTCATTTACTGTCTTTTTGCCTCATAGTTTGCCTTTTTCCATTGTTTTTTGTGTAATTTATCTTGTTAAAAGTGTCAACAGTATGAAAGAAATCAGATTACGCACAGACAACTCCAGAAATCCGATCAGATTATTGTTCCATGAGTAAAAACAGCCGGTGATGCCATTTTAACACAATTTTAACCCCATTTTAACACCATTTAACATTTTAACTCCATTCTAACTCAATTTTCACAAAATTTTAACCCCATTTTAACCCAATTTTAACTCCATTTTAACTGGCACTGGTTTGGCAAAAGGATGACATCGCGGTTGGGGAGCAGCTGTCTGTCGGGGTCACCGGGGTCGTCGGGGTCGCAGGGGTCAACCGCCTCAAACAGACGCGGAGCTACAATTGCGCCTCGACCCGCGCTTCAAACGAAGCTTCCAGGAAACTCCACGGGGCTTCGTTAAAGGGACACGCTTCCTGTAATCTGCCCCGCCCACAAATGACTTTCGCCCACACTCTTGATTTGAGGCGTTTTGACGAGTTTACGGTCATTTAGAGCTGGATTGTTACATTGTTTCCCTGCACAGTGCTTTGTTGTGAGTCTGAAGGAGGCGGAGCTCGAGGGGAAAGAGGATCCGGCCGACGGGACGTTCCGTGGACATTCCTGCAGCTGGAGGTTTAAGCCGTGTCGCGATGTGAAAAGCCCCTCTCTCTTCTCCCTGGACGGGGGGAAACCAACACTCCGAGAGGAAGCGAGGGTTTAACTGAAGCTCTGATGTTACGAGAGCCACTACAGGTCTCAGTGTCTGGTCGCGTTATTGGGTTTGTTTGATAAATGTGATTAATCAGGTCAAAAAGCACCAATAAGAGTGGAAAAGTGAGAGTTTAAGAAGCAAAACATGTCGATTTCTATTCAATATGAGTCAAAAAAGCAAACCTACATCTAAAGCGTTTACTTAATGTTTAGAAAGTTTGTAATGAAACAATTATTAACTATATGTGTATATATATATATTAACTTAATATGCTCTAATTATTTTTTTTTGTTTTTTGTGTTGTTGCTCTGTTGTTTTTGTTGTTCTATGTACAAATAAAAAATAAAATAGCAAAAAAAAATTAACAAATACTTTTCTCTTTTAACTCTTTTTTTAGTTCTCAAACATTCTGTACGAAACAACAAACAAAACAAAAAATATAATTTCCCCTCTCTAACTTGTTTTGCAGTGATTTGCCGAAATAAATAATCAAGATTTTATGTTTTTTTAGTATTATGCCAATGGAATTTTGTAAAAAACAGGTGAAATTTTGAGACTAATTCGGCCAGAAATCATCGAACCTAATAATATTTTGAGATCTACATTAACAATTGACCAAAATACTGTTAAATCCCTAATTTACTTTCATTCACAGATAAAAAGCTCTTCACGTTCTGCTTTATTTGAGTACGGATTGAGCTGGAATGACTTGTTTTGGCTTCTAAAATAGGCTGGTGCCCCCTCTGGTGCCCCCGCTGGTGCCCCGCTGACCTTGGTGAGCCAGCCCCGGGCCGTGGGCTTGGCCGCGGTCTGAGCGCCGAGCGAGCTGCACGTCTGGACTCTGAGCAGGTTCTGCAGGACTCTGATCCACTCATCCAGGATGTTCGGCGAGTCCGCGGTCAAGTAGAACGTCTTCTTCTCCGTGATCAGCTGCGGGAACAGGAAGCGAGGAGACGCGTCGACTTAAAACACGAGACGCCAAAGGGAAAACACCAAAGGGAAAACACCAAAGGGAAAACGCCAAAGGGAAAACACCAAAGGGAAAACGCCAAAGGGAAAACACCAAAGGGAAAACGCCAAAGGGAAAACACCAAAGGGAAAACGCCCGCGGACGGCAGAGCGCTCACCTGAAAGGTCTGCGCTCCTTCTCCTCGGACGATGCGACAGGACGAGGTCAGTTCAATTTGACCCTGAGGCTTCCTGATGACGTCGCTCTGGAAACATCACATTTACACATTTACACCTTTGTTTCAGTTCAAGAATGCTTTTGTCTCCCGTACAGTTACGATCTGTGACACCTGTGGACATCTATTTTATTTTGGACATTTTAAATAATACTAAATAATAATCGCAATATCGATTCTAAAATACCTAATAAATAAATACATTTAAAAACACTGCTGACTTCCAGTGCTGTAGAGTTGATTTCTGCCTAGAGAATGAAATGGAAACTCAACCAAACAACTTTGAGCACAGAATTGCGAAGGTTGAAAGAATTATAATGAGAAATTGGCAATATACGAGTTCCAGGTTATTTTTTTGTTCTCAGTTCAGCAAAATTGTCTTTTAACATTGAAATAGATGAGCATTTAAGCTGAAAACATGGCCATATGTTATACAATTGTGCCACAAATTGTTTTATGTCAGTAATAAATACATTCTGTTATTGTTTTTACTAAAGTGAAAAGTGAATTTGTGATTTGTGAGGTCATTCCACAACTGTTACCTAGCAACCAGAATGTAAAATATAGCCGCAAGCGGCAATGATCGGCCCTCGCCACGCCGCCGCCACACCGCCGCCACGCCGCAAGAGGAGGGGGCGCTAACGCGCCCCAATTGTCCTTTTATCACGCCTACTGCTGAATCTGTGACGCTGTCACATCTTCTCCCCTTTGTTTTACCATCAAAAAGCAATTTTATTTTGAATTCTTGGCAAAATGTGCGGCTTTGCCGCACAGACACCGTGACTCTTTGAATGAAAATGTGGATAACTTTTGATGGTCCTGAAGATGAGTCTCACCAAATTTCAGGTTAATAGGGCTGACGCCCTGGGAGGAGTTTGTGAAAGTCTAAAGTGTAAACATGTTCTGGCCCCATTGGAATAACATGGGAGGTTTCGGTCATCGTTACGGCAACGCCATAACAATTATGACATGGGTCTCATTGACTTTTTTGATGGGGATGCTAAAATTGAGTTGTGTGTCAAATTTCATATAATTTCGCAAAACTAAACATTTAACCTCCATATAAAATCTGTGGGGGGCGCTGTGGCGCCAAATGAATTTA
Organism: Eucyclogobius newberryi; assembly: GCF_026437365.1. NCBI lineage: Eukaryota > Metazoa > Chordata > Actinopteri > Gobiiformes > Gobiidae > Eucyclogobius > Eucyclogobius newberryi. The sequence goes on from NW_027315846.1 coordinate 3,816,280, forward strand.
TTTCACTTCAAGTAGGTTTAGGGCAAAGAGTTTAACAACTGATTCTAATTTGACGCAATTCGGACTTTATCTGCGCAAACGGCAGAAATTTTAAATATGGGAGATTTCTGAAATTTTAGTTACAGTTTGCGGCTTCGCCGCACAGAGACCGTGAGAGGTATCAATGTAATTTGGATAACTTTTGATGTCCCACTCCTCAGTAGCATTTTCACCAAATTTCAGCTTTTTAGGGCCAACGCCCTGGGAGGAGTTCGTAAAAGTACGACGTTTGGAAAAACTCCGAAGTCATGTTTAGCCATTTTTGAAGCAATATGGCCGACATTTGGTTCGGGGGACGGCGTTGCCGTAATAATATTTTTTACTTCTCTTGTCACCATCTACCTCTGCGCCAAATTTCATGATTCTACGATCAGATTTTTTTTGGGTCATTTCCCATCTCTCAATGCATTTTTGGTACATTTGGTGGCGCTGACGCGCCAATTTTTTTTATTTTAGAAAAGGGAAATAGCCAGAATGTAGAGAGGCACGATTTTTAGAGGTGTGCAAATTTTTGTGACTTTTCGTCAATGTTCACTGGGTGAAAAATAGGGGGGTTGGTCCCGAGAAGAAGAAGAAAGAAAGAAAGAAAGAATAATATTCCGATGCGAAAACAATGTTTCCCATTTTTCAAATATCATAAACTATACATTTTCGGAAAGCGCTCGCGCTTTCCTACCTCATGGTGTGGGTCCCTGGTCACTGACGGGTACTTTCGATAATTTTGAGTGGGCTCCGCCCACTTTGTGTTTTTGGCCCTCTATACAGTAATAATGTTCAATTTTTGCATTACATGCTTATATGCACGGAACATGCAAGAGATGGGGAACGTATTCGTGAGCTACTTAGCGCAAATGAGTGCTTTATATGGGGATGACGACCGCTTCGCGGTCGTCATCCCAATGTAAAGTGCTCGTTTAGTGCGAACTTTTGCACGGGCTTCGCCCGTTTACAACGGTAATGTTCCATTTTCCTACAACTAATTAGTATGCACGGGGCGTGCATGAGTGGAGGAGTGCGTTAGTGAGTGTTTGGAAGTGGGCGAGCGCTTCGCGCTCGATTTCGTGCGCACTACGTGCGCACTTTCGCAGCCGTGCTTCGCACGGCCTTACGAGATTAATAGGCCTCTCGCCAGCTTGTGGCGCTCGGGCCTAACAAGAGCCAAAATCCATGTAAATGACACAACGGTTATGATTTGACACACAATGACACCATAAAACACCTTTACATTTGTTAAGCGTAAACTGTCTCTATGTCGCATGTTGATGACATCACAGGCTCTACTTCCTGTCACTTTAAAATAAAAAATGTCAAACTTTCTTCACAAAGTTCAACTTAACGGAAGTAAAACCATGATAAATATTCACCACAGGTTCTACACCACCAAACTAAGTCAGAATTAGACAAACAGACTTTAAGATACATTTGTGGACTTTAATCTAAATATAAGTCATCAGCTGCAGCAGCAAGACAAAACTCGTATATCGGCTTTAAAAAAACACTCAGACCATCTCTAATGACAATGTGTTTAAAAGTCGTTAAAAGTGCGTGTCGTTGCCGTTGTGGCCGTGCAGCGACTCACGGGAGACTTGTAGTAGAGGATCTCTCCGTTCCTGAGCACGAACCAGCGCCGCTTCCACGCCTTCACCTGAGCGCCCATCTTCAGCAGGTAACCCGACTTCTCCAGCGTCTCCAGGGTCTCCTGCACACACATGACACGGATCTGATATAGTGTACAGAAACATGTTTGAGTCTGGTGTTAGCGTGTTTGAGTCTGATGTTAGCGTGTTTGAGACTCGTGTTAGCGTGTTTGAGTCTGATGTTAGCGTGTTTGAGACTGATGTTGCCGTCTTTGAGTCTGATGTTAGCGTGTTTGAGACTGATGTTGGCGTGTTTGAGACTCGTGTTAGTGTGTTTGAGACTCATGTTGCCGTGTTTGAGTCTGATGTTGGCGTGTTTGAGTCTGGTGTTAGCGTGTTTGAGTCTGATGTTGGCGTGTTTGAGTCTGGTGTTAGCGTGTTTGAGTCTGATGTTGGCGTGTTTGAGTCTGGTGTTAGCGTGTTTGAGTCTGGTGTTAGCGCGTTTTTGTCTTGTGTTGGCGTGTTTCAGTCTTGTGTTGGCGTGTTTGAGTCTGGTGTTGGTGTGTTTGTGTCTGGTGTTAGCGTGTTTGAGTCTGGTGTTAGCGTGTTTGAGTCTGGTATTGGCGTGTTTGAGTCTGGTATTGGCGTGTTTGAGTCTGGTGATGGCGTGTTTGAGTCTGGTGATGGCGTGTTTGAGTCTTGTGTTGGCGTGTTTGAGTCTTGTGTTGGCGTGTTTGAGTCTGATGTTAGCGTGTTTGAGACTGATGTTGGCGTGTTTGAGACTCGTGTTAGTGTGTTTGAGACTCATGTTGCCGTGTTTGAGTCTGATGTTGGCGTGTTTGAGTCTGGTGTTAGCGTGTTTGAGTCTGATGTTGGCGTGTTTGAGTCTGGTGTTAGCGTGTTTGAGTCTGATGTTGGCGTGTTTGAGTCTGGTGTTAGCGTGTTTGAGTCTGGTGTTAGCGCGTTTTTGTCTTGTGTTGGCGTGTTTCAGTCTTGTGTTGGCGTGTTTGAGTCTGGTGTTGGTGTGTTTGTGTCTGGTGTTAGCGTGTTTGAGTCTGGTGTTAGCGTGTTTGAGTCTGGTATTGGCGTGTTTGAGTCTGGTATTGGCGTGTTTGAGTCTGGTGATGGCGTGTTTGAGTCTGGTGATGGCGTGTTTGAGTCTTGTGTTGGCGTGTTTGAGTCTTGTGTTGGCGTGTTTGAGTCTGATGTTAGCGTGTTTGAGTTTGGTATTGGCGTGTTTGAGTCTGATGTTAGCGTGTTTGAGTCTGGTATTGGCGTGTTTGAGTCTTTTTTTGGTGTGTTTGAGTCTTGTGTTGGCGTGTTTGAGTCTTGTTTTGGCGTGTTTGAGTCTCGTGTTGGCGTGTTTGAGTCTCGTGTTAGCGTGTTTGAGTCTGATGTTAGCGTGTTTGAGTCTGATGTTAACGTGTTTAAGTCTGGTGTTAGCGTGTTTGAGTCTTGTGTTGGCGTGTTTGAGTCTCGTGTTAGCGTGTTTGAGTCTGGTGTTGGCGTGTTTGAGTCTGATGTTAACGTGTTTGAGTCTGGTGTTAGCGTGTTTGAGTCTCGTGTTGGCGTGTTTGAGTCTCGTGTTAGCGTGTTTGAGTCTGATGTTAGCGTGTTTGAGTCTGATGTTAACGTGTTTGAGTCTGGTGTTAGCGTGTTTGAGTCTTGTGTTGGCGTGTTTGAGTCTCGTGTTGGCGTGTTTGAGTCTCGTGTTAGCGTGTTTGAGTCTGATGTTAGCGTGTTTGAGTCTGATGTTAACGTGTTTGAGTCTGGTGTTAGCGTGTTTGAGTCTTGTGTTGGTGTGTTTGAGTCTGGTGTTGGCGTGTTTGAGTCTGATGTTAGCGTGTTTGAGTCTGATGTTAACGTGTTTGAGTCTGATGTTAACGTGTTTGAGTCTCGTGTTGGCGTGTTTGAGTCTCGTGTTAGCGTGTTTGAGTCTGATGTTAGCGTGTTTGAGTCTGATGTTAACGTGTTTGAGTCTGGTGTTGGCGTGTTTGAGTCTGGTGTTGGCGTGTTTGAGTCTGATGTTAGTGCGTTTGAGTCTTGTTTCGGCGTGTTTGAGTCTGGTGTTGGCGTGTTTGAGTCTTGTGTTAGCGTGTTTGAGTCTCGTGTTGGCGTGTTTGAGTCTCGTGTTGGCGTGTTTCAGTCTGGTGTTGGCGTGTTTGAGTCTGGTGTTGGCGTGTTTGAGTCTCGTGTTGGCGTGTTTCAGTCTGGTGTTGGCGTGTTTGAGTCTGGTGTTGGCGTGTTTGAGTCTCGTGTTGGCGTGTTTGAGTCTTGTGTTAGCGTGTTTGAGTCTTGTGTTGGCGTGTTTCAGTCTGGTGTTGGCGTGTTTGAGTCTTGTGTTAGCGTGTTTGAGTCTCGTGTTGGCGTGTTTCAGTCTGGTGTTGGCGTGTTTCAGTCTGGTGTTGGCGTGTTTGAGTCTGGTGTTGGTGTGTTTGAGTCTGGTGTTGGTGTGTTAGCGTGTTTCAGTCTGGTGTTGGCGTGTTTGAGTCTTGTGTTAGCGTGTTTCAGTCTGGTGTTGGCGTATGCTGTCGTGCACGGGTGTGGGCGGGGCACTGACCGTCCCGGCGCTCTCGCAGGAAAAGGCCGACGTCCTCTGCACCTTGTGTTCGGGCTCAGAGTAGTCGCTGTCCAGGGAGTAGGCGTCCGGGGGAATGGCGTAGTCGCTCTCCGAGCTGACGGACGACACGGACACGCCTGCGGTCGCCACGGCAACGAGGGAAAGATCCGAGCGTGGCCGATAAATGGAAGAGAAATGCTTGAAATGTCATGTAACATAGGGCTGCGACTAACGGTTATTATAAAGCTCAACCGGTCAGAGATAATCGTTTTGTTTTATTTCTATTACATTGATATTTTTCAATACTTTATCAACCAAATAAAGATTGAAATATTGTGAAAATGTACAAATAAAGTGTATTATTGCTGAAAATCTGAAATAGTTTATTCTTTTTCGAATTTGTTTTAATAATGTGTAATGTGTGTGGACGTTTTATTGCCTTCGTCATTTTTTTTTACTTTTCAATTTTATAAAACACAAAAAAAGAAACAAGAACAGGGAGAATATAAGAGACAAATATGAAAACATTATTAAAAAAAACATCTTAAGCATAATTAACGAACATACTGTGAAGTCCAAAATATAAATTCTCTCAGATTTGTCCAGTTTATTTTAAATTCTTCCAGTTTTAGAATTTTAAAGTCCACATTAAAATAAATAAAATAAATAAAATAAATAAAATAAATAAAATAAATAAAATAAATAAAATAAATAAAATAAATAAAATAAATAAAATAAACAAATAAGATAAAATGAAATTGAATATAATAAAATAAAATAAATAATAATAGTAACAATGAAAAATAATAATAATGGCACAATACGATGAAAAATAAATAAATAATATTACGACACAAGTCCAAAATTCAAGTTCCATTTAGTCCAAAGTTTATAAAAAATTTCCATTTCAGCATTTGCCTGATGTCCGTCCCTATGTCAGTCCAGTCCTTGACCGTCGGGGAGATCTGTGTCGTCCATTTCTCTGTGACGGCCTTTTTTCCTGCCGCTAAAAGTGCATTCCAAAGGTATTGATTTATTGCGTCTTACAAAGAGCTCGTCTCGTGTGAGTTTTACAGTTCAACGGTTTCAGCTTTCTGTTCCTTTTGAAGACTTTCTCAATTTCAAAAGATAAAAAATCTTAAATGCTATGACGACAGTTAAAGAATAAGATTACCGTATTTTCCGGAGTATAAGTCGCACCAGCCAAAAAATGCATAATAGAGAAGAAAAAAACATATATAAGTCGCACTGGAGTATAAGTCGCACCAGCCAAAAAATACATAATAGAGAAGAAAAAAACATATATAAGTCGCACTGGAGTATGAAATGCTGTTGCAAGTGTGAAAATAACAAATAATATCACATATAAGTCGCTCCGGAGTATAAGTACAAGTATATAAATATAAGTATAAGTCGCACCCCGGCCAAAACTATGTAAAAAGGTAAGACTTATAGTCCAGAAAATACGGTATTTTTAGTCACGATTTGAGTTGCTTTGATTAAATACCTTTTACATACAAACTATTACATATCATTGGAGTTGGAGAGTGTGAATATATAGATGCAGAGGAGGTGTAAAAACGCTCCAGTAGCTGACCTCTCTTGGCGGCCCGCGGGCTGCCGGGGACACTCCCCTTTTTGTCCGGACTCAAAATGGAGGTTCTGAGCGAGGCCAGGGAGCTGCCGTCGTCCTCCGAGCCCGAGTCGTCGTCGGGGAGCGGCACGCTGCTGATCTGTGTGGCTTTCTGACCCGAGCAACACAAACGCATCGTGAGGAAGTGTGGGAAACGCCGTGTTCAGAAGAAGAAGAAGAAGAAGGCGTGTGTTTAGGACTCACCCCTTTGAGCGTGGTGTAGACGGGAACGCTGATGTTTTTATAGACGAGCTGGGAGGAGGGGCCTGTGGCGGGAAACTGAGGTAAACCTGGAGAAAAGAGGACAAAATAATCAATTAAAGGAGGTTATTGAAATCAGGAATGATGTATTTGGGCCTCAGGACTCGGGCTATGGACACAGTCGATGGAAACCTTTGGAATATACTCCTGGCAGAGAAAACGCACAAACTGAGACGACGATCAAGGACTGGACAAGAAGGACATTTGGACTTAATTTGAATGGATAAACTTGACAGACTCTGGACTAAATGGGATGTTTATTTTGGACTTGATTCAATTTATTCTATTTAATTTAATTTGGATGTCTTTTTTTTGCTCTGCTATGTTCTCTCTGGTCCTGTTCCAGTCTTTTTTGTGAAGTTTTGTTATATTTGAATGAAATGAATAAAATGAAATAAAATGAATTAAAATAAGAGTGAATTAAAATAAGAGTAAATTAAATGAATTAAATATAAACAAAGTGAAATTAAGTAAACAAAATAAATAAATAAAATAAATAAAATAAATAAAATAAATAAAATAAATAAAATAAATAAAATAAATAAAATAAATAAAATAAATAAATCTAAAAAACGATAAGTGGTGGAAAGAAGCTAAAGTACAAGTACTGCTGCCAAGTGTGTGGGTCAAGTTCCTATGTCCGTGAATCCTGTTCATTGATAAATGGCAATAAACTTTAATCTGATTCTGATTCAAAGTAAAAAGTACGCAAAACTTAACTCTCTAAACAGTTTAAAGCTGAATTAAGTTGTTTCAAACCACAATCTGCATCTTCTCTGAGCTCCAGCCAATCAGAGCGGGCGATACACTGATGTTACTACTACTACTACTACTACTACTACTACTACTACTACTACTACTACTACTACTACTACTACTACTACTACTACTACTACTACTACTACTACTACTACTACTACTACTACTACTACTACTACTACTCCCAAAGTGGTACACACTTTGGGACGACTGGGACTTGAATTGTGCTCAGAAACTCCAAATTACAAATACTGTGTACTCACTTATAAACACAAGTACTGGTGTAAAAAGCAACTTTAACAGGACAATCAGCCACCAAAAAAGATACTCAATTACAGTATCGCGAGTATTTGTAACTAGTTCCTTTTCCACCACCGATTTTAATTATGCTACAATTAATAACCCAAACAGCCATTCAAGAGAAAACTTGAATGGCTTTATCCATTTTTTAAATGGATAAAGAATTATATTCGTCGACTATTTTGAACATATTATGATTAAGTAGACTTTTTTTTTTTTCACTCTTCAGCTAAAAAATGTGCCGTAATAATAATAATAATGCTGTCTTTTATTTTGAAGGTCTCTTAAGTGGGTGATTAGACTCAGATGTTTGTGCAGAAAGTGCTGAGTCGACTCGGAGATAATCTACACCAGATCCAAGAACGCAGGAAATCTCACTCAGTCTCCCTCTCCCCCCCCCTCTCTCTCTCTCTCTCTCTCTCTCTCTCTCTCTCCCCCCCCCTCCCCCCTCTCTCTCTCTCTCTCTCTCTCCCCCCCTCCCCTCTCTCTCTCTCTCTCTCTCTCTCTCTCTCTCCCCTCCCCTCTCTCTCTCTCTCTCTCTCCCCCCCTCCCCTCTCTCTCTCTCTCTCTCTCTCTCTCTCCCCCCCTCCCCTCCCCTCCCCTCTCTCTCTCTCTCCCCCTCTCTCTCTCCCTTTCTCTCCTCCCCCAGTCGTCTCTCCCCCTCTCCTCTCAAACTTTGCTAAAACGCCATCAGTTTCTCCTTCCCTTTCTCTCCTTCTCCTTCTTTCTCCGTTGCTCCCTTACTTCCTTCCTTCCACCTCTCTTCTCCCCCTTTCTCCTGCCTCCCTCGCTTACCTCTCTATAAAACTCCAGTCTCTCTCCCTCCCTCGCTCTCTCTCCCCCCTTTCCCACTGTCACCGCTGCCTAACTCTCCTCTCCCGCTTTCTCTCCGACCATCCCTCCCTTGCTGTCCTTCCTCTCTCCCTTCCTCTTTCCCTCCCCCCTCTCCATCTCGCTTTCCTTCTTCCCTCCTCTCTACTTCCTTCCTTCGCTCACTCACTCACTCACTCACTCACTCACTCACTCACTCCTCTCTCTTACTCTCACTCTACCTTCTCCTCTCTCTCCCTTTCTCCTCTCCCCCTCTTCTCCCTCACTTCCCTCTTACTTACTTGCTTACTTTCTTTCTTTCTTTCTTTCTCTCTCTCCCTCCTTCTCTTTCCCTCCTCCTCTCTCCCTCCTTCCTCCTCTTCTCTCCCTCCGTCTCTCTCCCCCCTTCTCTCTCCCTCCTCCTCTCTCCCTCCTTCCTCCTCTCTCTCTCCCTCCTTCTCTCTCCCTCTTGTCTCTCCCTCCTTCTCTCTCCCCCCTCTTCTCTACTCCTTCTCTCTCCCTCCTCCTCTCTCCATCCTCTTCTCTCTCCCTCCCCTTCTCTCTCCCTCCTTCTCTCTCTCCCTCCCCTCCTCTCTCCCTCCTCTTCTCTCTCCTTCTCTCTATCTCTCCCTCCCTTCTCTCTCCCTCTTCTCTCCCTCCTTCTCTCTCTCCCTCCCCTCCTCTCTCCCTCCTCTTCTCTCTCTCCTTCTCTCTCTCTCTCCCTCCCTCCCTCCCTCCCTCTTCTCTCCCTCCTCTTCTCTCCCTCTCTCCTCACGCTGCCGAGCCTGCAGCACTTTATAATCACACGCAGCGCTCTTCTTTCATCAGCTCTTATTAAAAGTGTTGCTCCCGCTCCACACCTGGCCCCTCCCCCTCCACCTAAGTGTTCAGGTGGAGAAAGGGGGCGGGTCCAGAGCTGCACAGGTGCGTGGGGGCGGGGCCATAGCTGCGGGCCAAAGGGAAGTGACATCAAACGTGGCACTGACAGACAGAGCGACCGCACACAGACTCAGAGACAAGGTTTACTCCAGACTCTGCACAGGACAGAAAACTGCAATAACCGGCAAAAAGAAAAGGAAGTAGCTGCAGCAGTGGTGGCTGCCCACAAGTCCGAAGGTTCACAAGTCTGAAGGTTCACAAGTCCGAAGGTTCACAAGTCTGAAGGTTCACAGGTCTGAAGGTTCACAGGTCCGAAGGTTCACAAATCCGAAGGTTCACAAGTCTGAAGGTTCACACGTCCGAAGGTTCACAGGTCCGAAGGTTCACACGTCCGAAGGTTCACAGGTCCGAAGGTTCACACGTCCGAAGGTTCACAGGTCCGAAGGTTCACACGTCCGAAGGTTCACAGGTCCGAAGGTTCACAGGTCCGAAGGTTCACAGGTCCGAAGGTTCACACGTCCGAAGGTTCACAGGTCCGAAGGTTCACAGGTCCGAAGGTTCACACGTCCGAAGGTTCACACGTCCGAAGGTTCACAGGTCCGAAACTCTCCTCGCGGCTTGTGCGCCAGTTAGGGACTGTCTCTAAAGTATGTAAAGTGTTTGTTTAAAAATGTGTTATCTTAAAAAATATCAAACATATTTAAAAAAAAAAAAAAGTAAAAGGTGTGCGTGATACCTAGAGACTCAAACTACTATTATAACTTAGCGTTGATTATCTAGGTTGGCAGACTTGGAAGCTATGGAAAAGAATCCTTGATTTTTTAAGAAAAATATTCTTTAAAAATCTACAAAGGTTTAAAGTTTTCAACCCAAAAGGACTATGAGTATTAGGAGTATAAATAAGTTTGATATTTTTTAAAAAGAACACATTTTTAAACAAACACTTGCAATTCGTAATTTAGAGACGGTCCCTAACTGGCGCACCAAGCAGTACTTCAGAGTGCAGCTCCCCGCACCGTGCAAGCAAACCTCCGGACTAGCAAACCTTCAGACTCGTGGGTGGTAACCGCAGCAGTAGCAGTAGGAGTAGTAGTAAAAGTAGTATTAGCAGTAGCAGCAGTAGTAGTTGATGCAGCAGCCGGGTGCAGCAGTAGCAGTAGCAGCTGCAGTAGCAGTAGCAATACTAGCAGTAGCAGTAAAAATTGCAGTAGCAGTAGCAGTAGTAGCAATAGCAGTAAAGTAGCAGTAAAAGTAGCAGCAGCAGCAGCAGCAGTAGCAGTAGCAGCAGCAGTAGTAGCAGTAGTAGTAGTAGTACCTCTTCCTCTTGCTCCTGCCGTGACCTCTGACACTCTCATCCCAGACTTGGCCACGGCGTAGATCCTGCTCTCCTGAAGTTCAGATCGTCCACGTCACATGAGCCGCACAAAGACAAAATGTGTAGATGAAGGAAAATTCTTCATGACAAACCACAGCACCGAAATCAATGTAATGAATAAAATGTTTAAATGGACTTTTGAGATGGACATAAGCACATCAAAATTGGGACTAAATGCAAATTGGGCCAAACTTAAAGCCCAGAGCAAACACATTTCCTGTATTGACCTTATTACGCCCCGCCCACTTTTCCCTCTTTTTCCCACGTGACCCACGTCATCGGCACTTTTACTGTTGTAATCGCACTTACTCCGGAGATCGACAGCCCTGTGTTCACTAATACAACCAGGAGAAGGATTATGTCGTGTGGCGGCGCCAAGAAGGACTCCTGGAATAAGGTGAATAAAGTAGTTGGAAGGCGTGGCTCTGTCCTCCGTCTCTGACCAGCAGCGAACATCTTTGCCACGGATCAGCGCTCGGATTGGTCACGTCTTTCCATCCGTTAAACAGACTGTAGCAAGTCGCGGCAGAGTGAAAACACCGTTCTTTTTTAAGACATTTCCAAGCAGGCGTTACCATGGAAATGTAAACGGATTGTTCTGCAGATGTTAAAATGCGCCGTTAGCATAGCAGTAGCACGCAGTCCGCGGCTAACATCGACGCTGGCATTCTCAAATATTTATATAATATCGGGCCGTCGGAGCACTTATTTCTCCTCCGTGCCTTCCCGTCTGTATTTGGTACTATATACTGTAGCTAAAAGGTGTGTTTGCGCTTGTAGTTGTTGAAGAGCGGGGACAAGAGCCGCTCTTCTCAGTAAACGGTTAGTTACGCTCGGGTTTGTTTGGATTTTGGTTCCTGGTCCTTGATAGATGGTGTTTGGAGGACTGGTTGGACTGGTATGAACTGTGCTTACACCCAAAACTAAACCTGCAGCGTACTGGGACTCAAACAGGACCTAAACCAAGCAGGTCGGGACCAAAAAGGGTCTCAAACCAGTCCATGAAACCTCCCACGCAACCTCTCCGAAACGCCCATTACTCCCCGTCCCTCCTCACCCATGACGGAAACCGATGTAGCGGCGGCGTGGGTGGCTTCGGCGCTTCCGGGTACGGCCGCTCCACCTCCTCCAGCTCCTCGGCGGCCGCCTCCCCCTCCACCACGCCCTCCATGCCGTCCGACAGCCCGTCGTCGATGTCGGTCTCCTCCACCGCCGCCTGCGAGAACGGCGAGGCGCTGGTGCTCTTCAGCGTGGACGAGGCGGACGCGGGGCCCGCGATGTCGATGTTCACGTTGAGGTGGTGCAGCTTGTCCAGACTGGGCTGCGGTTGGCTGTAGTGTTTCTTCACCAGCTGGATGCTGTCCCGCGGCGTCACCGGGGTGCGCACCTTCGGCAGCGTCATGCTCGACTGCCGCGGGAAGGGGTTGTTGGTGGACGGCGAGCGGGACAAGGCGGAGGTCGGGGCGGCGGGCGGCGGAGGAGAGCTCGGCCCGTGCGCCATCTCGTAGGCGGAGGACGAGGAGGACGAGGAGGACGAGGAGTGGAGGCAGTGGGAGCGGAATTTGGAGTTGAGCTCGTCCGAGGAGTTGTCCCGGTCGGAGGCGGCGACGTCGGCGGCGAGGGGCGGGTCTTGTCCAGGAGGCCGGCCCTGGGAGAAGACTTCGTGAACCGCGTCGGCGTGGGATCTTTTGTGATCTGAAAATACAACGTTCCAGTTAATGTACGAACGTCTATGCCTTTTTCACCAAGGGCCGCATTTTGAAACTTAAACGGGGCAGCGGGCCACCAATAACCTGACAATGTTGAATTTGTTAAAAGACAAAGTGAATCATTCCAAATTTTGCATTTGACGTAATTGCGATGAGCCTCCACACCTTTAATTAGACTTGGAACATTAATATTAGGTTGGTATAACATTAATATGCCTGAATTTTCCCAATTGCACAGTAAAAATAACTACTTTTTGTTGTTTGGGCCAACAGCAGGAAGCTGGAGGGCCAACAAAAATTGGTCTGAGGGCCGCATTTGGCTCGCGGGCCCTAGTTTGGACATGCCTGGTCTATGCAGTTAAATACTGAATACAACGCATTGTGACTTTAAAAATGTAAACAATCACTTTAAGTAGATCAGCTACTGCCTCGAGGTTAAGTTTTTATAGTTTTTCCGGACTATAAGTCACAGTTTTGGCCGGGGTGCGACTTATACTTATATTTATACTTATATACTTAAACTCCAGAGTGACTTATATGTGATATTATTTGTTATTTCCAAACATTGCAACTGCATTTCATACTCCAGTGCGACTTATATATGTTTTTTTCTTCTCTATTATGCATTTTTTGGCTGGTGCGACTTATACTCCAGCGCGACTTACAGTCCGGAAAATAAGGTAAATATGCTCTTACTTTGGCGTCTCATGTTTTACAACTTAAAGTACTGTAATGTACTGAAAACCACACAAGACACCGACAGTCAGGTTTCCCCCCGCTAAGATCGGCGTTAGCGCTCCATCTACTGGCAGCAGAGGGAGTTACCGTGGGGAAATAAACAAAAGCTAGCTGTAATGATCGTGATTTGACAAACGCTCAGACAAATGAAGTCACAAGGACATTTTAGGAAGGAGCAGAGGAGACGAGCTCGTAAACTAACGTGAATGAAGCTAATTACAAATCTAAGACAGTAGGTGGATGGTAAATGAGTGTTAGAACATCGGGATCAGGACGTACCCGTGAGGGGAGTTCCACTGGACCCTCTCGGTTGCCAGCCCTCGTCGTGGGGCAGGGGAGAACCAGGGCTGCCCGGGGGGAACAGGGGAGAACCAGGGCTGCCCGGGGGGAACAGGGGACTCACTGGAACCTGGTGTGTGTCCAGCACCGGAGACGTGGTTCCACGGGAGAACGGGGACTTCTCCAGAAGAACTGAGGGAACGCAAAGAATCAATACGACTGTTTCAGAGCGCATGAAAACAACCGATCCACGGGTGGGACTAGACCAGGACTAGACCAGGACTAGACCAGGACTAGAACAGGACTAGAACAGGACTAGACTAGGACTAGAACAGGACTAGACCAGGACTAGACCAGGACTAGAACAGGACTAGACTAGGACTAGAACAGGACTAGACCAGGACTAGACCAGGACTAGAACAGGACTAGAACAGGACTAGACCAGGACTAGAACAGGACTAGACCAGGACTAGACCAGGACTAGACCAGGACTAGAACAGGACTAGACCAGGACTAGAACAGGACTAGAACAGGACTAGACCAGGACTAGACTAGGACTAGAACAGGACTAGACCAGGACTAGACCAGGACTAGACTAGGACTAGAACAGGACTAGAACAGGACTAGACCAGGACTAGACCAGGACTAGACCAGGACTAGAACAGGACTAGAACAGGACTAGACCAGGACTAGACCAGGACTAGAACAGGACTAGACCAGGACTAGACTAGGACTAGACCAGAACTAGACCAGGACTAGAACAGGACTAGAACAGGACTAGACCAGGACTAGACCAGGACTAGACCAGGACTAGAACAGGACTAGACCATGACTAGAACAGGACTAGACCAGGACTAGACTAGAACTAGAACAGGACTAGACTAGGACTAGAACAGGACTAGACTAGGACTAGGACTAGAACAGGACTAGACCAGGACTAGACTAGGACTAGAACAGGACTAGACTAGGACTAGGACTAGAACAGGACTAGACCAGGACTAGAACAGGACAAGAACAGGACTAGACCAGGACTAGAACAGGACTAGAACAGGACTAGACCAGGACTAGACCAGGACTAGAACAGGACTAGACCAGGACTAGACTAGGACTAGACCAGGACTAGACCAGGACTAGAACAGGACTAGAACAGGACTAGACCAGGACTAGACCAGGACTAGACCAGGACTAGAACAGGACTAGACCATGACTAGAACAGGACTAGACCAGGACTAGACTAGAACTAGAACAGGACTACACTAGGACTAGAACAGGACTAGACTAGGACTAGGACTAGAACAGGACTAGACCAGGACTAGACTAGGACTAGAACAGGACTAGACTAGGACTAGGACTAGAACAGGACTAGACCAGGACTAGAACAGGACAAGAACAGGTCTTAAACCATAAAACCAGATTAAAAGTACTATTCTCTGTGACCTTTGCTGAAAGTGCGTCCTATGGATTTTCCACAGAGCTGTAATACATGAGAAATGTGGAACAGATTCCACGGGCAAAGAAAATACAGAAAGAGAAAACCCAAGAAAAATGAGAATCTGTCGCTATTTTAATCCAAACAATAACTAAAATGTTGGCTATTTTTGTGTCTTCTCTAATTACTGGGACAAAAGATCCCAATTCACTCATTCTCCTTATGTCCATTTTAATTTGGACCGGGAAATATGACAAAAAAACATCTATCAACAGTTCCCCCAATATTTTTTTTATATTTTAAAAACAAATGGCTTTTAATTAACTTCCTGCACATGAACAATACAGACTTATAATTACTATTTAACACAGAAATAATGGAATCCGAGCTGTGTTTGGAGGATGAGCTGTCGTCCTCTCAATCATACACATGGCCTGCGTTAATGAGACACAGGGAGAACGTGCAAACCCCACACACAAAGGGCTGGAGTACTTACTTTGTAGTTTATCCTGAAGCAGCACGATTTGCTCTGACTGTCTCTGATTGGCCGTCTTCAGCTGCTGGTTCTCCTGCTCCATCTGAAAGAAACATTATTTTTACTCATTCGTTTCTTCAATAATTTCCAACATGAGGTTTCATATTCACCATGGAGATGCTATTTTTAAGACAGGAATGTTCCACAAACTGGTATAAAACGTATTCTTTTCCATGTAGATGTAAACACCAAATTACATGTTTTTTGCAATAAAAATACATGTAATTGAAAAAAATGCCTGACGTACAGGTTTAAAGACTGTGGAATATTCCAGGTAAATAAATAATGTTTCCATCAGAAGATTCCGGTTGCTTTAGATCAGGCATGTCCAAACTACGGCCCGGGGGCCAAAAGCAGCCCTTAGACCGTTTTTTGTTGGCCCTCCGGCTTCCTGCTAAGTTGGTCCAAACAACAAAAAGTAGTAGTTTTTACTGTAAATTCAAGCATTTTGATGTTATATCAACCTAATATTAATGTTTCAAGGAGGCATCAAAACTGTGTCAAATACAACATTTTGAATGAATTACTTGGTCATTCGACAAATTTGACATTGTTGGGTTGTTTGTGGCCCTCTGCTCTGTATAAGTTTCAAAATGCGGCCCTGTGTGAAAAAGGTTACAATGTCAAACTTCAAAATTTTGCATTTGACATCGTTTCGATGCCTCCACCTTAATTAAAGACGCAATGGACGATTTTTCGGCGATTTGTGAACGCAGGCGGAAGTGCGCATGTGCACTCCCCCGTGCGGACCGATACAACACACACGTGCGTTTGTTTATTAGCGCAACGGATCGCATCGCATCTCTCGTCTCCCGTAGATTTCTGTCCACTTCTGCGTCAGCTCGAACTGTCTTTCTCCGTCTTCTTTTTGCCCCGTACACTGAGGGAACTATATTATGATAGATCAATGCGCTTAGGCACGTGGAAACGTGCGGACGAACTGCACGCGGCTGCAGGTGAGCGATAGGTGCGTTTTATGATTGATACGTGGCAGGACAAATGATTTATCCACGCCACGAGGAAATATGATAACAAATTTGCTGGAAAAAAATCGTCCATTCCACCTTTAAGATTTGGAACATTAATAATAGGCTGGTATAAAATCAAAATACTAGAATTTTTCCAATTGTACAGTAAAAACTACTACTTTTTGTTGTTTGGACCAACTTAGCAGGAAGCCTGAGGGCCGACCAAAATGTGTCTGAGGGCCGCATTTGGCCCGCAGGCCGTAAGTTGGACATGCCTGCTTGAGATGTTCCCGGAGGTAAAAGGTTTTGAGAGCACTGATCCCACACACACGTCATCCGTTCAAGTTCAGACAAATACGTCGAAAGTAGAACTTTTCTACAGAGAAAAATAATGCAATAAATAAACTGTTTACATTCTAGAATAACTTTAAAAGAACAAAAAAAGTAAAACCTGTTAAAACGGGAGGCAATCAAGGAACAAGCTGGATCAGAACTTTTCTGGAAGTGATCTGTTTTGGATTCAGGGACTAACAATCTGAAACTCAAAGTACAGCGAACGCTTCTGGACAATTTGCTCTTCACAAATAACGTTGCCTGATAATTGACTATATTTAGTTCGTCGTCTACTACTTAACGATTAAAGAAAACCGTTTCGTGCCTGTGTTTTCGTCCCGTTTCCCAGAGTCTTTCCCTCTCGCCGCTCCGCACGTTTAAATCCCATTTTTAAATCCCATTACCTCATAAGTACACATTGTGCGTCCGCCTCTCGGCATTCCCACAGCGTTTCGGGATTTACCGTAACTCAAACCGAAAGCTTCTGATCCCCCGAACCAGGGCTTTTCCCACAATCCCACGATCCTCTCCCCCTCTTACCTCTCGCAGTTTCACTGTGACCCAGTCCTTAATCTTGGCCGCCTTCTCTTCGATGATCTTCGACTCCTGAGCCCTGACCACGATCTGCGGCGACACGAGGGGGAGAAGACGGTTAAAATCTCTATCTTTTTTGGCGTTTTGGCGATAATCTCTCTCCGTACCTGTTTTTCCAGCTGGGTCTCCAATTGCGCGATCGCCTCCTCTTTCTCCCGGAGCTGACTGGTTAAGTCCCGGTGCTTTCGGTACAAGGAGCTCTCCGATTCGCTGGTTTGGACGTTGGCCGACTTGAGTTTTTCTTCCATGGCGAGGAGCTAAAAACATGCAAAGAGCAGGGTCAGAGTTTGAAGCAGAACTGGAGGAAATCTGACTTGTTGACCTGTTTCACGGTTAATACTTAGGTAATTATGGGTAAAATTACAGAATTATAGGTAAAATTGTACATATTAAACCAAAAAAATTACAAGATAAAATACAAATGCTACAAATTTTTGGGTAAAACTATATATTAAACAAAAAAAATCCCGGATTTTTTTTTTTTTTTTTTTACATAATTATGGGTAAAAGTACAGAATTATAGGTAAAATTGTACATGGTAAACAAAAACTTTTTTTTTTTTACATGATTATAAAAAATAATCAAATCAGAATCATGGGTAAAATTGTACACATTAAAGGCGGTATGGATGATTTTTCGGCGATTTGAGAACGCAGGTGGAAGTGCGCATGCGCACTCCCCCGTGCGGACTGATACAACACACACGTGCGTTTGTTTATTAGCGCAACGGAGCGCATCGCATCTCTCGTCTCCCGTAGATTTCTGTCCACTTCTGCGTCAGCTCGAACTGTCTTTCTCCGTCTTCATTTTGCCCCGTACACTGAGGGAACTATATTATGATAGATCCATGCGCTTAGGCACGCGGAAACGTGGGGACGAGCCTGACGCGGCTGCAGGTGAGCGATAGGTGTGTTTTATGATTGATACGTGGCAGGACAATGATTTATCCACGCCACGAGGAAATATGATAAAAAATTTGCTGAAAAAAATCATCCATACCACCTTTAAACAAAAAAAAATGCAGAATTAAAAAAGATCACTTTCCTAACATCAAATTCTACAACTTTTTGAATGAATGCATGACTGTCAAAGCCTGTTACAAACGTCAAACTGATTACAGAGAGCAGCAGCCGCGTAGGCGCTCAGGTATTTCACGTTTTTCAAGCGCAGGCTCCGTAAAGTGGCCACCTACAGAAGAGGTAACCGCAACGGCCTCTAATTAACAATTCAACAGCTGTGGAATTGGAAGGTGCGAACCTGTACAAACCAAAACTGTCCCGAGGTTTAAACGGCACGAGGAAATACTGTTCAGCGCTAGAAGCTATCGGGAACTTAACCTCCAACCCTCCAGATTGAGGCCAGACTATTTTTTATGTTACTGCTTAGAAGAAATAAAACTTGGTTAGCAAACTGTTTTAAGTGTTTTAAGTAGCCTCGATGAATACAATTTTTTATAGCATAAGGGGAAGTTAAATGTTTGCAATGTTACTGATAAGACATTGTATTGATTTTGCATTAGAAGTGAGTTATTCTAGCTATAATTATTATTTAATCTAGCATCATGGCCGACTAAAATTAAAATTGAAGTCGTTTCTGAACCCTTTAGAGTGCTAACAAAGGGCAGCGATCTTTGTGAAGCTGAGACTCTGCAGTTTTGGCTTCGACCGTCTGTTCTGCCGCTGTTTTATCCCATCTATGAGTAGCAAACGCCGTCTAGATTTTCTTTCTGTGTGTCAATATCGAGAAGAGTCAAGCTGCTGCTGATGAGACATTGACAGATCGATTGAGCGTTCGTTGGGTGTTGACAGTTCGAAAGAAGTAAAAAAAACGCTTTCAAGAATCGTTACCTGTTTCTCCGCGTTCTCAGCTCTTTGATCGGATTCGACGACTCGCTGCTCCAGCTCCTGCATCTGCAAGACATTTCAAAGGTTGTGGTTGGAATGCATCGTTTCTGCATTGGACACGTCACTATCGACTGAACACGAGCTGAACTAGCGGCGAAACAGCGAGGTGGAAGTCCTAATCCTCGACGATCGCTCGAGAGATGAGTCCAGCGGTAGTTTGACTGACTCTGAAAGGCTTTAAAACGTGGATAGTGTCAAACCGTGGATGGAAGAAGGAGGCGTCGTTCTAATTTTTATCTCTCGCAAACCCTTGGGCAAATTGCTGGCGTTCACTTTTCGAGCAGCGCACCGATTTAGACCAGCTTTATCGGGACGGCAAAGCAAAACAAAACAAAACAAAACAGCGTAGACCATGAAACGCTCGCCCGATCTGCTCTCATCCCAAAGCATTACACGACTTTTTTCAACTGGGGACAAATTTACGAGGCGGGAAAAAAAATAGGGGTTGATGACACTTCAGGCGACCAATCAAACAAACAAACAAACAAACAAACAATCTTTTCAGGATCTAGAGAAAAAACTCGACCAGGACATATCCAAGTACTGCATGAATACCACAGATATTACCTTGCTTTGATCACTTGCTAACATTTATTTGTATTAGCCGTAAATAAGCACGAACCGACTTAACATTTCAGCGTGGTAATATCCGTTATCGGCCGCAGCAACAAGATAATGGTCATATATCGGTCAAGTCGCTCTGGAGTATAAGTCGCACCTTGGCCAAAGCTATGAAAATACGGTATTGATGTGAACATTGTCATCTCCTTTGTAGTTTGGGCTGGACCTGCGCTGTAGTGGCACGTGTGTTCATTTTTGCTGTTTTTACGTTGACCAGAATAAACGGCGAGCGCCTCCAAACGTTGAACTGTGTCCCGTGACTACTCTACGCCACCACGACCATGAAGATGACACAACGCAGAACACACCGGTCACACACACGCAACACGAGCAGATAAAGCATAAAACGCGTCCTTTACGGTTGGTTCTGTTGAAAACGGGGGAGTATTTGTGTGGGAGCCTCACCTTCTCCGCCAGCAGCTCCCTGATCTTCCCGGCCTGCAGCCTGAAGCGCAGCAGCTGCATCTCCAGCACCAGGCAGCGTTTGTGCCAGTCCACCCGGGAAAGCTCCACCGCTCCCGGGTCAGCGCTGTCCAGGACCTCCGCCATGGCAACGGGCACGACGACGGCGGCGACGGCT